>NC_088422.1:19495136-19795136 GCF_034236695.1 Oncorhynchus nerka | reverse complement strand
GATAATGCCCTTTTAGTGTAATTGCTGTACGGAAGACTGCCTGAAATGTCAATATGTTTTGGTGACAAAGTGTTTTTTAAACCAACCGCTTTGTACCAGATGTGTCAATGTGTAGTTCATACATGCATAATCTATGAGCAGAATTATTGTTTTACCTCAATTAGCCATGGAATCCCTAGTTTGAAAGCAACTGTTTTCTTGAAACTGCTGTGCCATTTTCCCAAATGTGGGCCAGCCCCCTAGCAATTCGAGTTCTTGCCAATGAGCCCCTAGCATTTGAGTGACAGCTAGCAAGAGGCCGGCCAAGTATTATCCAATGAGGTTGCAGGGCTAGCCCAACTGCTCAGTGGACACAGCAGAGAGTGGGAGTGTGAGAGAGAGAGATCAATAATGCATGCAGAGCAGAATTAGGCCGATACCCGCTAATTATCAAAATCCAGAAAAGAGCTGTTAAATTCTACAACCACCTAACAGGAAGTGATTCCCAAACCTTCCATAACAAAGCCATTACCAACAGAGAGATTAATCTGCAGAAGAGCAAGCTGGTCCTTGGGCTCTGTTCACAAACACAAACAGACCCCACAGAGCCCCAGTACAGCAACACAATTAGACTCAACCAAATCATGAGAAAACAAAAAGATAATTACTTGACACATAGGTACGAATGAACAAAAAAACTGAGCAAACTAGAATACTATTTCAAATCAAATTTTATTTGTCACTTGCGCCATATACAACAGGTGTAGTAGACCTTACAGTGAAATGCTTACTATATAAGCCCTTAACCAACAATGCTTTTAGAAGAAAAAGTGTTAAGTAAAAAATAGAAAATTAAAATAACAGTAAAATAACAATAGCGAGGCTATATACAGGGGGTAACGGTACAGAGTCAATGTGCCCCCGCGACCGGTTAGTCGAGGTACTATGTACACTAACGTTCAAAAGTTTGGGGTCACTTAGAAATGTCCTTGTTTTTGAAAGAAAACCACATTTTCCGTCCATTAAAATAACACCAAATTGATCAGAAATACAGTGTAGACATTGATAATTTTGTAAATTACTACTGTAGCTGGAAACGGCAGATTCTTTTATGGAATATCTACATAGGCGTACAGAGGCCCATTATCAACAACCATCACTCCTGTATTCCAATGGCACGTTGTGTTAGCCAATCCAAGTCTGATCATTAGAAAAACATTTTTGTAATTATGTTAGCACAGCTGAAAACTGTTGTTCTAATTAAAGAAGCGGGGGAATAAACTTTGTCATGCCCTCTTCAAGACTGTCTTGGTGTGTTTGGGCCATGTTAGATTGTTGGTGATGTGGACACCAAGGAACTTGAAGCTCTCAACATTCTCCACTACAACTAGTTGATGAGAATGGGGGTGTGCTCGGTCCTCCTTTTCCTGTAGTCCACGATCATCTCCTTTGTCTTGATCACATTGAGGGAGAGGTTGTTGTTCTGGCACCACACAGCCAGGCCTCTGACCTCCTCCCTATAGGCCAGGGGTGTCAAAGTCAAATGGACGGAGGGCCAAATAAAAAAATCAGCTACAAGACGAGGGCCGGACTGTTCGAATGTTCATTGAAAAATTTTTAAATGACGCATATAGTCTAGTGAACCTAATTGAACCTACTGAAAACCTAACAAATATATTACAATATGATCAGATAAATAAAGCAATATTTTCTTATGGCTCTGTCAGTAATCTTTAATTTTCAACAGACACAAAAGACAAATTTCCTTTATATAAATATCCCCATAACATGAACATTAAATGAAAGAAACCGGTATTCAAGGCACCATCAGTAGACTATATTTTCTATTTTAGCAAAAGTGGGCTAAATTTACTTCAAAGAAAAAACAATAATAGCAATTTTCTATCATCCACTCAACTGAAATATTTTTAAAATATAATTGGATTGAAATACAAAAAAATAAAGTGCAAAAATCTATTAATCAAAAACAACACTTTGTTTAAGGAGAAGTAACATGCAGTGAAAACAAATATTAAATTTTAACTTTTAAACTTGAACTGAGTAAAAACTCTAAATATGTGATTGCACAGTAATGTTCACTTGTTTGAGGTTGAGGGTGATACTTGGTGGTGTCCCATCTTTTCCACAAGTTCATCAATGTTCGGGGTAAGGCTCTGAGCTGAAGAAATCCTCAGAATTGAGTGGAGGTGTTCAGCAGTAAGTCGACTTCTGTGTGATGTTTTGTTCAGGTTCATCAAAGAAAACAGTTGTTCACACAGGTATGTGCTGCCAAACATAGACAACGTTTGAGCAGCCTGGATGCGCAGCTGGGGCATTGTGCCGGGAGGAAACGGGCGAACTCCGCAGCACCCACTGCCGCATATTTTGCCCTCAGTGCATCATTGCATTGGAGGTCAATCAACTCCATTTGGAGGTTTGGTGGTGAGCTTTCCACGTCAACAGCAAATGGGTTACCGAGCAGTTCCAACCTGCTTTTTTGTGCTTCAAAGTCAGCAAATCGGCGTCGAAAGTCAGCGGCAAGCATACCTATTTTATCAGCCAACTGTGTGCTCGGGAACGCACTGGTAGAGAGCTTCTCTTTCATGGTCTGGCAGCTGGGAAAGTGGCTCAAATTTTCTTTCCGCATCTGCGTCTCCCACAGAGTCAGTTTGGTTTTAAATGCCTTCACTGTACTGTACATATCAGAGATGACACGATCCCGACCCTGCAGCTGCAAGTTTATTGCATTCAGATGACTCGTAATGTCACACAGAAAAGCCATTTCACACAGAAACATTTCGTCTCGGAGTTGTGTTGTGTCTTTCCCTTTGCTGTCCAAGAACAGACAAATCTCCTCACGAAGCTCGAAACATCTTTGAAGCACCTTTCCCTGGCTTAGCCATCGCACCTCTGTGTGATAAGGCAAATCACCATGCTCCGTTTCTAACTCCGTCAGAAATGCCTTGAACTGGTGGTGATTCAAACCTTTGGCTCTGATAAAGTTAACTGTGCGCGTGATGATGCTCATTACATGCTCCATTTTCAAGGCTTTACCGCACAACGCTTCCTGGTGTATGATACAATGATAAGCTGTCAGCTCACCTGTCGCGTTTTCCTCTTGCATCTTTTCCCGTATCTTCGCCACCAGTCCGCTCCTGTGTCCACACATCGCAGGTGCTCCGTCGGTTGTCAAACCCACGAGTTTTTCCCAAGGCAGCTCCATCTCATTTACACATCTTGACACCTCTTCATACAAATCATGCCCCGTAGTTGTGCCATGCATAGGACGTAAAGCCAAAAACTCCTCTGTCACGCTTAGGTTGGAGTCCACTCCGCGGATGAAAATTGACAACTGGGCAATGTCAGAAATGTCGGTGCTCTCATCCACAGCCAAGGAATATGCAATAAAATCTTTTCCCTTTTTCACAAGCTGCTCTTTTAGATTGATGGACAACTGGTCTACTCTCTCGGCAATGGTGTTTCTGCTCAGACTCACATTTAAAAAGAGTTGCCTTTTTCTGGGCAAACTTCGTCACAAACTTTAATCATGCAGTTTTTGATGAAATCCCCCTCCGTAAATGGCCGGGCTGATTTAGCGATCTCTTCTGCCAAAATAAAACTGGCCTTGACAGCAGCCTGGCCTTGTGATTTGGCTTTTTGAACAGAGCCTGTCGAGATTTGAGGCCTCGTTTTAATTCCTCTGCCTTTTGTAGCCTTTGTTCCATGTCCATATTCTTGTTTTTGTCCGCGTGTTTCGTTTCATAATGTCGTCTCAGATTATACTCTTTCAGTACCGCCACACTTTCTCCACACAGAAGACACACAGGTTTTCCAGCTACCTTCGTGAACATATACTCCGACTCCCACCTTGTTTGAAACCCCCGGTTCTCAGTATCCACCTTCCGTTTTGCCATTTTTGATGGGTATCTGAAAGTTAATTTTACTGTGATGCTGACGACTGCTGTGCCAATAAATATTGAAATGAAGCAGCCTACTGCTCGGTGCGTCACCTTTGCATTGTGGGAAATGTAGTATTGGTGCGTGTAAAAGATCTGCGGGCTGCCGGCTTGCTGCGGGCCGGTTCTAATAATAAATCAAGATCATCCCAGGGGCCGTAAAAAACCTTCTTGCGGGCCGGATGTGGCCCGCGGGCCTTGACTCTGACATATGTGCTATAGGCTGTCTCATCATTGTTGGTGATCAGGCCTACCACTGTTGTGTCATCGGCAAACTTGATGATGGTGTTGGAGACGTGCCTGGCCATGCAGTCATGAGTGAACAGGGAGTACAGGAGGGGACTGAGCACGCACCCCTGTGGGGGCCCAGTGTTGAGGATCAGTGTGGCGGATGTGTTGTTACCTACCCTTACCACCTGGGGGTCAGCCCGTCAGGAAGTTTTGGATCCATTTGCAGAGGGAGGTGTTTAGTCCCATGTTCCTTATCATAGTAATGAGCTTTGAGGGTACTATGGTGTTGAACGCTAAGCTGTAGTCAATAAATAGCATTCTCACATAGGTGTTCCTTTTGTCCAGGGCAGTGTTGAATGCAATAGAGATTGCATCATCTGTGGATCTGTTGGGGCGGTATTCAAATTGGAGTGGGTTTAGGGTTTCTGGGATAATGGTGTTGATGTGAGCCATGACCAGCCTTTCAAAGCACTTCATGGCTACAGACGTGGGTGTTACGGGTTGGTAGTCATTAGGCAGGTTACCTTAGTGTTCTTGGGCAGAGGGACTGTGGTGGTCTGCTTGAAACATGTTGGTATTACAGACTCAGACAGGGAGAGTTGGAAAATGTCAGTGAAGACACTTGCCAGTTGATCAGCGCATGTTCGGAGTACACGTCCTGGTAACCCTGCGGCCTTGTGAATGTTGACTTGTTTAAAGGTCTTAATCATATCGGCTACGGAGAGTGTGATCACACAGTCGTCCGGAAGAGCTGATGCTCTCATGCATGCTTCAGTGTTACTTGCCTCGACGCGAGCATAGAAGTAATTTAGCTCGTCTGATAGGCTTGTGTCACTGGGCAGCTCGCGGCTGTGCTTCCCTTTGTAGTCGGTAATAGTTTGCAAGCCATGCCACATCCGACGAGCGTCGGAGCCGGTGTAGTACGATTCAATCTTAGTCCTGTACTTAGTCCTGTATTGACACTTTGCCTGTTTGAACGATCGTCGGAGGGCATAGCGGTATTTCTTATAAGCTTCCGGGTTAGAGTCCCACTCCTTGAAAGCAGCAGCTCTACCCTTTAGCTCAGTGCAGTTGTTGCCTGTAATCCATGGCTTCTGAATGGGTTATGTACATACGGTCACTGTGGGGGCGACGTCATTGTTGCACTTATTGATGAAGCCAGTGACTGATGTGGTGTACTCCGCAATGCCATCGGAAGAATCCCGGAACATATTCCAGTCTGTGCTAGCAAAACAGTCCTGTAGCTTAGCATCTGCTTCATCTGATTACTTTCTAATTGACCGAGTCACTGGTGCTTCCTGCTTTAGTTTTTGCTTGTAAGCAGGAATCAGGAGGATAGAATTATGGTCATATTTACCAAATGGGGGGCGAGGGAGAGCTTTGTATGTGTCTCTGTGTGTGGTGTAAAGGTGGTCTAGAGTTTTATTTCCCTCTGGTTGCACATTTAACATGCTGGTAGAAATGAGGAAAAACGGATTTGAGTTTCTCCGCATTAAAGTCCCCGGCCACTAGGAGCGCCGCCTCTGAATGAGCGTTTTCCTGTTTGCTTATGGCTGTATACAGCTCATTGATGTGTGGTGTTAGTGGCAGAATCAGTTTGTAGTGGTATATAGACAGCTACGAAAAATACAGATGAAAACTCTTGATAAATAGTGTGGTGTACAGCTTATGATGAGATACTCTAACTCACGTGAGCAAAACCTCAAGACTTCCTTAGATTTCGTGCACCAGCTGTTGTTTACAAATATACATAGACTGCCACCCCTAGTCTTACCAGAGGCCTCTGTTCTATCCTGCCAAAAAAGCTTAAAACCCACCAGCTGTATGTTATTAATGTCGTCGTTCAGCCACGACTCTGTGAAAGAAATGATATTACAGTTTTTAATGCCCCTTCGGTAGGATATACGTGATCGTAGTTTGTCTATTTTATTATGGATTGATTGTACGTTGGCTAATAGGATCGATGGTAAAAGTAGACTACCCTCTCGGCGACGGATCCTTACAAGGCACCCGGACCTTCGTCCACGATACCCCCATCTCTTTTGGCTGTGAATGACGGGGATGGGAGCCTTGTCGGGTGTCTGAAGTAAATCCTTCCTGTCCGTCTCATTGAAGAAAAAGTATTCCTCCAGTACGGGGTGAGTAATCGCTGTCCTGATATCTAGAAGCTCTTTTCGGTCAAAAGACACAGTGGCAGAAACATTATGTACAAAATAAGTTACAAATAATGCAAAAAAATGTACACAATAGCACAATTGGTTACGGGATTGTAAAACGGCAGCCATCTCCTTCCGCGCCACTCCTCTCGTCTTGGCCCTTAACAGAGAGTACATAGTGGCAGAATACCTGACCACTGTGACTGACCCCAAATTAAGGAAAGCTTTGACCATGTACACATTCAGGGAGCATAGCCTTGCTATTGAGAAAGCTGGCTCTCAAGAAAAGACAGGCTATGTGCACACAAACCACAAAATTAGGTGGAAACTGAGCTGCACTTCCTAACGTCCTGCCAAATATATGACCATATTAGAGACACATATTTCCCTCAGATTACACAGACGCACAAAGATTTAGAAAACAAATCCATTTATCCTTTTATACTTGAACTATTTGCATGTTGTAACAGCTCGGTATATAGACATAATTTGACATTTGAAGTCTATTATTTTGAAACTTGGATGAGTGTAATATTTACTTCACTTTTGTTTATCCATTTTACTTGCTTTGGCAATGTAAATATATGTTTCCCATGCACACACAGACAGACAGACAGACAGATGTGCAATTGTCGGGGGCCACTTTCGGCTCATGAGTGCTACTTTCAGAACTACAGGCGAAAAAGTATTGAAAAGTACAGGATACTCTTTAATAGACCAATAACAAAGAGAGTTTCAAACATATCTGCCAATAACAGCTAGTTTTCAGGTTACATATCCCTCCCATTAGCAGGGGCGGACTTAGTGATTTGGAGGCCCCAGGCAGAGGCCAGTCATGTGCCATGAACACAACCAGTCATGTTTTCATCTGATGACAAACCACTTGAAAATGTACCTTCACACGTTCATCCAAAATAATTCTAATTCTAACAGTGCACTGTGCACCCGCCAACTTTCCTTCAATTCGCAAGTGGCTGAAACGATCTCATTAGAAAAAGCATCCGAGTGAGCAAAAGAGCACCCTTCTGGCTTACTATATGTAGCCCACGTATCTGATGCTGTCTGGCCAAAATGAATATGACATGCCATACTCCTTTTGGTCAGAGAGCCTCAGATACATGGGCAACACCTACAGTTGAAGTCGGAAGTTTACATACAGTTTGGTTGGAATCATTAAAATGTGTTTTTCAACCACTCCACAAATTTCTTGTTAACTGTAGTTTTGGCAAGTCGGTTAGGACATCTACTTTGTGCATGACAAGTAATTTTACCAATAATTGTTTACATACAGATTATTTAACTTATAATTCACTGTATCACAATTCCAGTGGGTCAGAAGTTTACATACACCAAGTTGACTTTGCCTTTAAACAGCTTGGAAGATTCCAGAAAATTATGCCATGGCTTCAGAAGCTTCTGATATGCTAATTGACATCTTGTGAGTCAATTGGAGGTGTACCTGTGGATGTATTTCAAGGCCTACCTTCAAACTCAGTGCCTCTTTGCTTGACATCATGGGAAAATCAAAAGAAATCAGCCAAGACCTCAGAAAAACATGTAGACCTCCACAAGTCTGGTTCATCCTTGGGAGAAATTTCCAAACGCCTGAAGGTACCACGTTCATCTGTACAAGCAATAGTACGCAAGTATAAACACCATGGGACCATGCAGCCATCATACCGCTCAGGAAGGAGACGCATTCTGTCTCCTAGAGATGAACGTACTTTGGTGTGAAAAGTGCAAATCAATCCCAGAACAACAACAAAGGACCTTGTGAAGATGCTAGAGGAAACTGGTACAAAAGTATCTATATTCACAGTAAAACGAGTTCTATATCAACATAACCTGAAAGGCCGCTCAGCAAGGAAGAAGCCACTGCTCCAAAACTGCCATTAAAAAAAGCCAGACTACGGTGTGCAACTGCACATGGGGACAAAGATCGTACGTTTTGGAGAAATGTCCTCTGGTCTGATGAAACAAAAATAGAACCGTTTGGCCATAATGACCATCGTTATGTTTTGAGAAAAAAGGGGAGGCTTGCAAGCAGATTGTGGGGTTGCTTTGCTGCAGGAGGGACTGGTGCACTTCACAAAATAGATGGCATCATGAGGTGGGAAAATTGTGGATATATTGAAGCAACATCTCAAGACATCAGTCAGGAAGTTAAAGCTTTTGTTCGCAAATGGGTCTTCCAAATGGACAATGACCCCAAGCACACTTCCAAAGTTGTGGCAAAATGGCTTAAGGACAACACAGTCAAGGTATTGGAGTGGCCATCACAAAGCCCTGAACACAATCCCATAGAAAATGTGTGGGCAGAACTGAAAAAGCGTGTGTGAGCAAGGAGGCCTACAAACCTGACTCAGTTACACCAGCTGTCAGGAGGAATGGGTCAAAATTCACCCAACTTTTTGTGGGAAGCTTGTGGAAGGCTACCTGAAACGTTTAACCCAAGTTAACCCATTTAAAGGCAATGCTACCAAATACGAATTGAGTGTATGTAAACTTCTGACCCACTGGGAATGTGACGAAAGAAATACAAGCTGAAATAAATCGGTCTCTATTATTCTGACATTTCACATTCTTAAAATAAAGTGGAGACAGGGAATTTTTACTAGGATTAAATGTCAGGAATTGTCAATAACTGATTTTAAATGTATTTGGCTAAGGTGTATGTAAACTTCTGACTTCAACTGTACATGTCCTCTGCCTTTTCCTTGACGACTATAGCAGTATTATCAGCAGCACATTTTTTTTTACTAAAGAAAGTAATATCGGAGGGTTTTCTACTAAGCTAACATATGGAATTGTTTTTAGATGGTCATACCAAGGATAGTTTTCCTATTTGATTTAGAATTTTAGGACCCCTGTGGGTAGAAAATAAAAATATATTTAATTGAACATTGAATTTGGTCTTACTGCTATTAGCCCATAGAAATGCATCGAATAACATTTTCATACATGGAAAACCAGAATCCCTGGTGTAGCCCAAACCGGTCGGACACTACAGATGTTTTAGTGAGAAGATTTTCTGAATGTCTCCTGGTCTGACAATCACCGCTGTCACAGATAGAACAATGAGCCAGATGTTTCACCGGATGTATAAATCTGAAGTATCCAGTTGGCATTTCCACTCACCACCAAATATGGTGATGAGAGGAAACCCAGTGGCCGGTAGTCGGAGAAGATGATGCAAGATGGTTTTTGGCCAACATTCTGCACATGTTCTCATCGATGAAACATTTGATCTCAATACAGTTATATGTTCCCAAAACTAGAATATGTTACAAACAGATTGAGAAATAAAAAGTTGCATTGGTCCTTTAACCATTTTGCTAATAAATGTTATGCACCAAAAAGGTTGTTTGCTTTTGATGATCAATGCACTGAGATAATATTTGTCTATTTCAGTACGAAGAAAAACCACCCATTCTACCAGACATCAAGCCAAATATATGGAAGCAAGAGACCAACCGTTCATGAAATGCCTGTAAGAAAGATGCCAGAAACCGTATGGAAATCTAAAACAAACAAAAAAAACATGATTATTTGCACTGATCTGTCTGAATCTGATTTTGTTTCATTTTTCCTATCCCATCAGACAACTTTTAATGGCAGTTATCGGAAGTTTTCAGAACATATGCTGAAAAGTGGGATGTTCAGAGATAACGGTTTCAACACGTCCATTGAGAAGAGCAAAATCACAGGACACGACACCATCCCCATGTTTCAAGACAGGATCAACTTTAATTATGCATACAACAGTGGGAATGGTCCAAGGAATTGAAAACATTACTCCACCTACCTTAAATCATTTTCATTGCTACATTTGTATGCCATTCATTCTATTTGCCTTTTATAAGGATCAATTCCTAGATTGAGTATTTAAACATCATACAGAACATTCACCTTGTTTTATTAGACCCCACCTACCATTGGTGATTGGTTCAATAAAAACCTTACCCCAACATCAGTCTTGGCCACAAGGTGGACATCTAACAACTTGCTGGCTATTTTGCGTTGCAGTTCTTGACACAAAATTGGTGCGCCTGGCACCTACTACCATACCCCGTTCAGAGGCACTTTTCGTGCCCATTCACCCTCGGAATGGCACACATACACAATCCACCTCTCAATTGCCTCAAGGCTTAAAAATCCTTCTTTAACCTGTCTCCTCCCCTTCATCCATACTGATTGAAGTAGATTTAACAAGTACATCAACAAGGGATCATAGCTTTCCTCTGGATTCACTTGGTCAGTCTATGCCATGGAAAGAGCAGGTGTTCATAATGTTTTGTACATTTAGTCTGTTTTATTACTCTATTATTGTGTAGAGGATAAGAATTGATCCAACTCCTGGTACCTCTCAAACAAGATTTGTACAAGTTTTTGGAATTCAATAGATATTCTATCTCAGTTTAAATTGATCCTGCAAATGATATTTAACCACCTTGAATTATTCCAGAAAACTGGGTCATGGTAACACAAAATAGTCTTAAAGTGGTTGCTAGGAAACTAGTGAACCCAAGACAGTATCAGAAGGAAAATAAATCACTGGCAAATAATCTACGGCGATATTAAGACATTTTGTTTGATGAACATGAATTAACTAATGTACATGGTTTAAATGTTAAAATAAGAGAATAGTAGTGAAATGCCCTCCTCACAGGGCTATTTTGAGGGAAGTGTACAACAGCATAGAGTAGGTATATCTGTGCGTTAGCTCCTGTTGAGTAATGCTTGGAGGGGTTGAGGGTAGCTGGAGGATGGAACTAAAAAACAAACTAAATATAACTATTGTAAAATATGATGTGTCCATAAAATGTACATAGTATGTACTGTATAAGCTGGAAATAGATGCCTAAGTTTTGTGGTCTATTAGTTTATGCCAATTAGGGGAGGGGTAGTAGGGTTAGGGGAGAATATATAACAAATATATATATATATATTTACAAAAAATATATATGGGGGATTGGAAATGATGTAGACAATTACATTTGATGGAACCCACAATCTGAAATATTAAAGCTGATCTAAAAAAAAATGCAAAATACAAAAAATGCTTGTACACCCTATACTTTGACTCAATGAAGCCATCTCGTATCTGTGAAGCGATACACAATTATAAAATAAATTGCTATCTAGAACCTAAAAGGGTTATTCGGCTGTCCCAATAGGAGATTAACCCCCTTTGGTTCCAGCCCACACAGACATCAATTCAAAGTCTATTCCACGTTGGTTCAACGTCAACATTGATTAAACATGTTTTATATATTTAACCTTATTTTAACTAGGCAAGTCAATTAAGAACACATTCTTATTTACAATGAAGCCCTACCACGAGGCCAAATGCCTCCTTTTACGCGGATGGGGGCTAGGTTTAAAAATACAAATGTAGGACAAAACACACATCATGATGAGAGCGACTACAACAATGAAGAAAGACTTAAAGAGAGACCTAAGACAACAACATGGCAGCAACACATGACGGATTATAATTAGATGCATCACGAAGAGGAAAATGTCCCAACCAGTATGCGCCCAGTGGGAGGTAGAACCATTTTGATTCCAGGTAAAAGCGGGTTACATGCACAACCATTTCCACAGAGGGTTCTACATGGAACCCAAAAGAGTTCTACCTGAAACCAAAAAGGGTTTTACCTGATATAAAAAAAGGGTTATCCTATGGGGAAAGCCGCAGAACCCTTTTGGAAAGCTTTTTTCTAAGCATGATTTAAATGCTAGTATTATTATCTAGCATAATGTAAGCAACGTTTCCCTTTTGAGGCCCACTGAGTAAATCTGGGGATCGATCCCTTATATCATAGATCACATATTTAAGAGTAGAATGTGTGCTCAATATTAATTGTAGACACATATCAATATACACTGAGTATAGAAAACATTAAATACGCCTGTTTTTTCATGCTCAACAGTTTCCTGTGTGTATCAAGAATGGTCTACCAGCCAAAGGACCTCCAGCCAACTTGACACAAATGTGGGAAACATTGGAGTCAACATGGGCCAGCATCCCTGTTGAATGCTTTCGACACCTTGTAGAGTCCATCCCCCAACACACATTTTTTTTTTTGGGGGGGGGGATTCCTAATGTTTGGTATACTCAGTTGCAATACACTATATCACATTGCACAACTAGACTGCATGTCTTTGTCTGCAATCTCTAATAGTAATTTCCCTTACAGTGTAAGATTAAGTTTACAATTGCCATTTCTCCTTACAACTCCTGTTCTCCAAAAGCTTATTTCTGGGCACATTTGAACCATCTCAAATTAAACGCTTCCTTTGTCTGCTACAGATTATAATTAGGTGTAGCACAGAGAGGAAACTGTCCCAAAAGCCTAGCACGGTCACAGACACATTTCCCTCTGTTTTAGAGTGTAGAGCTCTCCCACTCTCCACAGAGACTAGACCCATTTTCAGCTCAGTAATGACTGTCAGAAATCTGACAGGCTTGGGTTGGCAATGCTACTGCTATCAGGGACATCATGCACCTCCAAAATCTGAGGGTACAAAAAGAATGTGAGGAGGGCTCTGGGATGGTTAGAGAATTTTGCCTTTTTCAAATACCTAAAACATAGTCATTATGCTTCATTGTGTATATATATATACATACAGTGAGGCAAAAAAGTATTTAGTCAGCCACCAATTGTGCAAGTTCTCCCACTTAAAAAGATGAGAGAGGCCTGTAATTTTCATCATAGGTACACTTCAATTATGACAGACAAAATGAGAGAAAGAAAATCCAGAAAATCACATTGTAGGATTTTTAATGAATTTATTTGCAAATTATGGTGGAAAATAAGTATTTGGTCAATAACAAAAGTTTATCTCAATACTTTGTTATATACCCTTTGTTGGCAATGACAGAGGTCAAACGTTTTCTGTAAGTCTTCACAAGGTTTTCACACACTGTTGCTGGTATTTTGGCCCATTCCTCCATGCAGATCTCCTCTAGAGCAGTGATGTTTTGGGGCTGTTGCTGGGCAACACAGACTTTCAACTCCCTCCAAAGATTTTCTATGGGGTTGAGATCTGGAGACTGGCTAGGCCACTCCAGGACCTTGAAATGCTTCTTACGAAGCCACTCCTTCGTTGCCCGGGCGGTGTGTTTGGGATCATTGTCATGCTGAAAGACCCAGCCACGTTTCATCTTCAATGCCCTTGCTGATGGAAGGAGGTTTTCACTCAAAATCTCACAATACATGGCCCCATTCTTTCCTTTACACAGATCAGTCGTCTTGGTCCCTTTGCAGAAAAACAGCCCCAAAGCATGATGTGTCCACCCCCATGCTTCACAGTAGGTATGGTGTTCTTTGGATGCAACTCAGCATTCTTTGTCCTCCAAACACGACGAGTTGAGTTTTTACCAAAAAGTTGTATTTTGGTTTCATCTGACCATATGATATTCTCCCAATCTTTTTCTGGATCATCCAAATGCTCCCTAGCAAACTTCAGACGGGCCTGGACATGTACTGGCTTAAGCAGGGGGACACGTCTGGCACTGCAGGATTTGAGTCCCTGGCGGCGTAATGTGTTACTGATAGTAGGCTTTGTTACTTTGGTCCCAGCTCTCTGCAGGTCATTCACTAGGTCCCCCCGTGTGGTTTTGGGATTTTTGCTCACCGTTCTTGTGATCATTTTGACCCCACGGGGTGAGATCTTGCGTGGAGCCCCAGATCGAGGGAGATTATCAGTGGTCTTGTATGTCTTCCATTTCCTAATAATTGCTCCCACAGTTGATTTCTTCAAACCAAGCTGCTTACCTATTGCAGATTCAATCTTCCCAGCCTGGTGCAGGTCTACAATTTTGTTTCTGGTGTCCTTTGACAGCTCTTTGGTCTTGGCCATAGTGGAGTTTGGAGTGTGACTGTTTGAGGTTGTGGACAGGTGTCTTTTATACTGATAAGTTCAAACAGGTGCCATTAATATGGGTAACGAGTGGAGGACAGAGGAGCCTCTTAAAGAAGAAGTTACAGGTCTGTGAGAGCCAGAAATCTTGCTTGTTTGTAGGTGACCAAATACTTATTTTCCACCATAATTTGCAAATAAATTCATTAAAAATACTACAATGTGATTTTCTGGATTTTTTTCCCCCTCATTTTGTCTGTCATTGTGGAAGTGTACCTATGATGAACATTACAGGCCTCTCTCATATTTTTAAGTGGGAGAACTTGCACAATTGGTGGCTGACTAAATACTTTTTTTGCCCCACTGTATGTATGTATATATATATATATTGTTCTGCACGTCATAGCTCTTGAGCTGTCTGTATCCTCCTGACTGGTGGTTACCTTTTTTTTCTAAGAGTTTATGTTTATCCATAAAAGGGTTATTCTGCTGTCCCCATAGGAGATCCAGGTAGAACCGTTTCCACAGAGGGTTCTTCATGTAACCCAAAAAGGTTGTACCTATAACCAAAAAGGGTTCTGCCTGGAACCAAAAAGGTTGCTCTTTTGGGGAAAACCAAAGAACACTTTTGGAACCCATTTTTTCTAAGAGTGTATAATCCATAGAAGGGTTTTTGGAACCTCTTACCCTGACAATTTGACTATTGAACTAATGGGTACACTAGCCATGGCTGCCAGTCCTGACTTCAATGGGAACTGCCATCTATGGATTATATTTCTATGGTTGGTTGCGGCTGTACGTTTGCCTTTTGGAAATACAATCGCTTGGGAAACGTACAGCATGGAAAACAAATGCCTACTGCTGAATAGAGAAGACTAATCTGTCTCTAGAACCAATAGATGGATTTTTTATTTTGCGAACAGCAGCACTGCTTTTCAAAGTAGCCCATCTTGAGATAGGCTATTGCCAAGACATGCACATCAGCCATCACCGTGAGTAGTAGCCTATGGCTTCATCTTCAGTGTCAGTAGAGGTGCGTGGGTAAAATCACTGAGGAAGCTAAGCCAAGCAAGTAAAACATTTTTTTTTACAACCTATGTTGTGATATTTGCGTTGTTTGTTCTGTAACCCATTCATTCATACGCCACCGCGACAATAAAACAGAGACTGCAAAAAAGACAGTCACACAGTGGTGGAATAAATTCAAGTGCACATAGATTTGTTTCATCCCATAACCGGAGAGCAAAATCTGTCCGGTGAAATCTGCAAAGCAAATATTACATGTAACAAACAGTTACATGACCTGCAACATGGTCAAGAAAGTTACTAAACTATTGATTTAGAAGTACAGACTTACCGCAAATCAGCACAAAGTCAATCGGAGCAATGCCGCTGCTATTTCAGCAACATTTCATCTTAAACATTTAAACAATCAAAACAACAAGGCTATATATACTCAGTTTAATACACTGAAAACAAACTTAAAGATAACAAAAACAATTTAGTCCAATCAATGTAGCTAAATATGATGTGGCTGTCTATGGTACTGATTTCTGCCTCTGTGTGTATTTGTGTGCGCGTGCGTGCGGGTACACGCAGGTTAAAAAATAAATAATAATACTTTGACTCACCCTCTGTCATACAGTAAGCTTTTAGTTTTTGTTGTCTTAGACTACCTAGCTAAAATGCTTACTATCCTAACTTCCTTGCATGGGGCAACAATGAACTAGCTAATTTATCTAGCTAGTTAACATGAGACTACTAGTCTACATCTAGGCTACATATTGTAATGACCTGACTAGATCATAAATGAACAATTGTCCAGACAGAGGCTTGAGTTTGCGAATTGACGGTTTATTGAACCAACTTTACACAGGCTACTGTTTGGGCCGTAGCACACGCCAAATAGATGACAGATAACCCACAATCCAACCGTGACCTTCTCTTGTGAAGCCCAGATGTAAGAGAGAGAGAACAAAGGCTGAACCTGGTCTTAACTTCCAATGCCCAACCCCCCCTCCACGCCACTCCGCCAACCACCAGGATGCCCGGCATCAGAACATTCCAGGCATTCCCGTGATTGGCAGATAGCAGGTTGATTGACATGTCGGACCCTTGCGAACACCGGGTACTGGTCAGTACAACACAACCACCTCCTAGCCTAGCACATAACACACAGCTGTCTGTGCGGGTCGCTACACAGCCCCCACCACAAAGTCCCTCGTCCCCGAGGGAACAAACAAAGTCTCTGAAGCGACCCGGAGGTCTCCTTTGCCTGCGTGGCCGTGATGGTCGCAGAGTGCCCCTCTGGGAACCAGGGGATGAAGGCAGGGATATGGGGACAAGGAAGCGGGAACGGGTAATACAGTCCGTGGTTCTGGGGAACCACGCGGTGACACAGGGGGAGACAGGGGGAGTGGGCTGTCTGGAGCCTTGTCTGCGGCACCTGAGGGTGGGTGCCTGGAGAATGTCATTGCCAGAGAGGGGAATTGTGGGGGTTCCTGGGGTTTGGGGAGAAGAGGCCCCTCTGTATGGGGCTAACCTGTCCCGGTGCAGTGCCACCTTTCTCTCCCTGGGAGGAAGCTGCACCCGGTACACAACCTCCCTACCCTCTCCAGGACACTGCAGGGTCCCACCCAGTGACTGTCCAACTTGGGGCATCTGCCTTTTTTCCTTAGGGGGCTGTAGACCCAGACCAGCTCCCCAGCCACAAAGTGCCTTCCCGGGTGTGCACGTCATAGTTCCTTTTCTGCCTCACACCTGCATTCACCAGCTGCTCTCTGGCGAAGGTGTGGGCTGTCTCAGGCGGTCCTGGAGTCTCCGGGCATACTCCGGCCCCGGAGGAACATGAGGGCTATCCAGGGGCCGACCAAACGCCATCTCCGCAGGGGTGCGGATCTCTCTCCCCAGCATGAGGAGGGCAGGCGTGCAGGAGGTGGAGTCTTGGACAGCGGAGCGGCATGCCATGAGGACCATAGGCAGGTGCTTGTCCCAGTCACGCTGGTGTTTGGAAGAGACGATGGCCAGCTGCTGTCCAAGCGTTTTGTTGAAGCGCTCCACAAGGCCATCACTTTGAGGATGGAGAGGAGTAGTGCGGGTCTTGTGCATACCCAGCCTCTCACACATGGTGGCGAACACACGGGACTCAAAGTTTCTGCCTTGGTCGCTGTGGATGGACTCTGCAGCTCCAAACCTGCTGAACATCCCCGCTGTCAGGGCGTCGACGATGGTCTCTGCCTCCTGGTCAGGCAGAGCATAGGCCTCGGGCCATTTTGTGAAATAGTCCATGGCCGTGAGCACCCAGCGGTTTCCACTGTCTGTGGTGGGGAACGGCCCAACTACATCCACTCCCACCCTCTCCATGGGAGCCCCCACTGGGAACTGTTGGAGCTGAGCATGAGAGCGGCCTGGGGGCCCTTTCTCGCTGTGCAGTTGTCACAGCGGCGACAAAAGTCCTCCACATCCCTCTTGTGCTGCCCCCAGTAGAAGCCCTGACGGAGACGGCGCAGTGTTTTTGTGACCCCAAAGTGTCCAGTCCCCACCCCCATGAGTACTCTGGAGCACAGCCTCCCGCAATGCTTTTGGGACCACCACCTGCCACCTCTCCTCTCCCGTAGCTGACTCCTTCCATGCCCGCTGTAGCACGCCATCAGCCAGCCGCAGTCTCTCAAACTTCGACCACAACCCTTTGGTCGCGAGTGAGAGCGCTGTCACCTCTTCCCATGGTGGCCTCACCTGCGCCTCTACCCACTGTAGCACTGGCTGTAGGTCTGTGTCCCGTCCCTGCTGCTGCCGCCATTCAGCCACGTCGACAGTCTGCAGCTCACAGCAGACAGGCCCGCTCGCCCGACACACTGTGGCACAGACACCCTCCTCTGCCCGCAGCTCTCTCTCCCGTCCCTCTCTCCGTTCACAGTGGCGGCAGCCGTCTGCAGTACAGGGCCGACGGGACATGGCGTCGGCGTTGGAGTGGCGTGCCCCTGCCCTGTGCACCACCGTGAAGTCATACGGCTGAAGCTCCTCCAACCAGCGTGCCACCTGCCCCTCTGGCTCTCTGAAAGACATGAGCCACTGGAGAGCAGAGTGGTCAGTCCTTACAGTAAAGGGCAGACCACCCAGGTAGTACTTGAAGTGTTTGACGGAAGCCACAACAGCCAAGAGCTCCCGCCGGGTGACACAGTAGCGGCGCTCATGTTTGTCAAATGTTTTGCTGAAGTACGCCACCACTCTCTCCCCTCTGGCCCCACCTGGGCCAGCACCCCACCCATGCCCACATTGCTCGCGTCTGTGTCCAGGATAAAGGGCAAGGTGAGGTCAGGGGGCGAGCACGGGGCCTCGATCAGTGCACGTTTGAGGGTGTTGAACGCCTCCTCACACTCCACTGTCCAAGTGAAAGCCTTGTCCTTCGGCAGCAGGCGGTTCAGTGGAGCAGCAACGCTTGAGAAGCCCCGTACAAACCTCCTGTAGTACGAGGCCAGGCCCAGGAAGCTCTTCAGCTGACGCTGGTCGGTGGGGGTGGGCCAGTCTCTGACAGCCCCTACCTTGTCCTCCATGGTGCTGATCCCCTCCTTCCCCACTCGGTGGCCCAAGAAGGACACCTCTCTCCTCATGAAGTGGCACTTCTCGGGGTGGAGCTTCAGACCTGCGGCAGCCACCCTCTCCAGCACACGCCGTGGCGCCCCAGGGCTGACTGGAAGGAGCTGCCATGGGCCAGGATGTCATCGAGGTATACCAGACACTGCTGTCGGGGATGCCATCCAGCACCCTGTCCATCAAACGCTCAAAAGTAGCTGGAGCGTTGCACAGGCCAAAGCACAGGACCTTGAACTGCCAGTGTCCTCTGTTAGTGGAGAACGCAGTTTTGGCTCTGGCCTCTGGGGAGAGGGGCACCTGCCAGTAGCCACTGCGGAGGTCTAGTGAGGAGAACCAGGAGGACCCCTAACCAGGTCCAGCGACTCATCGATACGTGGTATGGGGTATGAGTCCTTCCTGGTTACCTCATTCAGCCGCCTGTAGTCCGCACAGAACCTCAGCTTGCCCCCTTCTTCGGAACCATGACGACTGGCGCCGCCCAGGGGCTGTCTGAGGGCTCAATGAAGTCTGCCCGCTGCATCTCCAACACAGCCTTGTCTGCCGCCTCCTGGCGTGCCAGCGGGATACGGCGGGGACGCATCTTGATGGGTCGAGCATCACCTGTGTCGATCTCATGCTGCACCAGAAGAGTCTGACCCACCTCTTCCTCACTCAACGCAAAGCTGTCTCTGAATTCAAACAGCAACTGCCACAACCGTTCCTGCTGCTCAGGGTCAAGACCAACACAGTTCCTCCCCCATATCTCCCTCACTGCAGACAGTGTCCTCTCCTCTCCCATCTGGGGTAGCTGGGCTGGGGGTGCGGCCCGGCTCACAGAGGGCTGTGTCATGGAGGTAGCTGGGGGAATGTAACACACCGCCGTAGGTGACAGGGGGACTGGGGAAAAGTCACACACAGCTGTGGGGAGGGCGCAGCCATGAGTCTCTGCTGCTTTAACTGTTGGAGTAAAGGGTTTGTTGGGTTGAGTGAATGTGACATTAGGGGGGCCATGGTGACTTCCGTCCCTCCCTGGAAGCTCAGTGTGCCCCTATTTAGGTCTAACTGGCAGCCTGTGCTCCTAAGAAAGTCCAACCCCAGGATACAAGGGTCCTGCACAGCCGCCACCCACACAGGATGACGCACAGTCCTGCCCCTACTGTCAGAGTCATTATTCCCTTCCCTTTCATGGGTGCCAGCTCACCTGTGACTGTGCGGAGCTGCACAGTTGTAGGCTCACACTGAGTCCAACCTGGCACAATATCTGGCCTCACCAGGGTTACTGTGGACCCAGTGTCCACCAGGGCGGAGCAGGGCACCCCTCCACAGTGACAGGGACATGACAAAGTCCCCAACACAGGTCCGGCCCACCACAACAACAGGCTCCCTCCGCTTGCCCTCGTCTGCTTCTGGGGAAGTGGAGCCTTGCTTCCCGTCTGTGCCGGTGGGCTCCTCCTGAAGATGATGGTGGTTGGGATAGAAAGCCAGGGGTCCGCACTACCCGGTCTATGCGGACCCCGAGCCGTTTCCCTGAGCTCTGGGGACATGGGGCAATCTCGGCGCAGATGGCCTGGCTGGCCACAACCCCAGCAGACCCTGGGACCAGGGCTTGTGTTTCGTGCCGCCTGTAGCGACACAGCCCGAATGAGTTCTGTCATTTCGGCCACCCAAGCAGGCTTTTCCGGCTCCGGGCTGCTCTGCCCCCAGCTCGCACAGAGGGTGTGTCTCCCTGCACCCCCACCAAATCCCCAGCTGAAGCCCCAGCCCACACCAGCTCCCTCTCCAAAGCCATCTCCAAGGCTGTCTGCAATGACTCAGGATGAGCCAGCTGGGTCTGTATGCGCAGCTCCGTAGGGGAGAGCGCCTGTATGAACTGGTCCCGTGCTAGCTCGCTCTGCACGGAGGGGGCATGTGAGCATATGCCCGCCGAGAGAGGCTCTCAATGTCATTAGCTAGCACCCGTAGAGGCTCTCCAGGCTGCCTGCGTCTATTCCTCAGTTCGGAGCGCAGTAGCCCGGGCTGTACACACTGTCCATAGCGCCTCCTCAGTGCTCCCACTAGAGCACCATAATCATGCCTGTCCTCGGGGCTAATCAATATCAAACAGGACAGAGCTTCATCCGTGAGGCATAAAGCCAACTGCAGTGCCCTTTCTTCATCCGACCACCCCCTAAAATGAGCTAACAGTTCAAACTGAGCATGAAAAGCTTCCCAATCCGCCTTACCGGAATACTTCGGGGTCTTAACAGATACGGACGCAGCCGGGAACTGGGCGCCGCCATGTTTGTTTACATCCTGAGCCCCAGATTCCTCGTCACGCCGCCACTTCGGTCCGCCCACCAGAATCCGCGCGAAATACACTCGACGAAGCACTCATGCCCGCTTCAGCCACCATCACTCTAACGTCCTCCCTCAAGCGGCCTCTGCGCTCCGACGCCTGGCGATCTCCTCAGACAGAACCCCCGACGTCCATTCACACGCACCTCCTTGGCCATAATCGTCCCCTACCTCCACCTTCACTTTCGGATTCCCTCGAAGCATTTTCAATCCCGTTCTCACCTACGGTAGCTAGCCACATAAGTCAGCTAGCTAGCTGGCTAACTTGTATCAACGTTTTTACTTCTGACACCAATGTAATGACCTGACTAGATCATAAATGAACAATTGTCCAGACAGAGGCTTGAGTTTGCGAATTGACGGTTTATTGAACCAACTTTACACAGGCTACTGTTTGGGCCGTAGCACACGCCAAATAGATGACAGATAACCCACAATCCAACCGTGACCTTCTCTTGTGAAGCCCAGATGTAAGAGAGAGAGAACAAAGGCTGAACCTGGTCTTAACTTCCAATGCCCAACCCCCCCTCCACGCCACTCCGCCAACCACCAGGATGCCCGGCATCAGAACATTCCAGGCATTCCCGTGATTGGCAGATAGCAGGTTGATTGACATGTCGGACCCCGCGAACACCGGGTACTGGTCAGTACAACACAACCACCTCCTAGCCTAGCACATAACACACAGCTGTCTGTGCGGGTCGCTACAATATTGAACTGCAATCGTCTCAGGACAGTGGCACAACATATTAATTTATGGTTCAATCAGAATCGCCATTATAACCATAACCAGTACAGGGAATTAAGTCAAAACCACAAGTTCAAATCCCCATCTCCATCCATGGCTTAGGAAAGGGCAGGTTTAGCAAGCTAGCTACTGCAGGACATCAACACAAGCTAGCTACTGCAGGACATCAACACAAGCTAGCTACTGCAGGACATCAACACAAGCTAGCTACTGCAGGACATCAACACAAGCTAGCTACTGCAGGACATCAACACAAGCTAGCTACTGCAGGACATCAACACAAGCTAGCTACTGCAGGACATCAACACAAGCTGGCTACTGCAGGACATCAACACAAGCTGGCTACTGCAGGACATCAACACAAGCTGGCTACTGCAGGACATCAACACAAGCTGGCTACTGCAGGACATCAACACAAGCTGGCTACTGCAGGACATCAACACAAGCTAGCTACTGCAGGACATCAACACAAGCTAGCTACTGCAGGACATCAACACAAGCTAGCTACTGCAGGACATCAACACAAGCTAGCTACTGCAGGACATCAACATACGCTAGCTACTGCAGGACATCAACACAAGCAGACCAGAAATTAAAATTAGGTTTTGCTCAGCTCAACACTGATTGGCTAATTCTTATGTAATTTGTTTTATAAAGGGAGGCCATGCACCTGCTGGCATCAATCAATCAAATGCTACAGAACAACATGTCATACTCTTTTGGTCCAGACAGCATCAGGTACATGGGCTACACATACTGAGACAGAGGGGCGCTGTTTCCCTCGCTTGGATGATTTCTCAGGTGAGATTCAGACACTTACGAATTGATGGGAAAATTATGAAAACAGAGAGAGACAAAAGAGATTTGTTTTATTATCATATATTTATTTATTTATTATTATATTATATTTTTTTATTGGTCAAATATTTGGGGAAGCCTGGCTTCCCTTGGCATCCATGAATACACGCCACTGGACATGTTATTTAGTAGCCTACTGAATTCATGACCATATTTATCTCAGTTGGTCCGTGTCAGACTGCATGAAATGCCTATTATTTCTTTAACCAACACTGGTTGTGAGGCTGTGTGTAGAGTTGTAAAGGGTTTTGGATTTAATCCACGCTGATAATGAAGAGTTGATGCGGTTGGATGGGAGGCTTGCTAGCTTCTCACAATGAATGCTGATGAAGTGGGTCAACGGAGGTCTGTGCAGCCAAAATAGCCCCAGCTACGTTCATCTTGGTTACGGTCTAGTGCCAAGCCACAGACACAAGAAGGCAGAGCATTGTAAGACAATCCTTAGTAAACACATCTGTTGTGTCCCTTACATTGTGGAAGCAACCGGTAAAATGAAGACATCTAACTAGCCTGCGGAAATCACATGTCATTCAGAACCCTGGACAGTGCCATGACAGTGCTAACTTCAAGTTCAGTCAAAAACCCAAAAAGTGGACAGGGAAGTGGAGGTGGAAATAGATGTCACCTTCCCAGCGTATACTGCTGTGTATACTCTTTGGTATCCTGCTACAACATCAATGGACTGTGGTTGCTGACTAGAACCCTTCAAGGTTCCAGGAGTTATAACGGTTGTTATCCCTTGACTTGGTGTAACTTTCCACCTCGATTATACTATAGATAAGACATACCATTTGCGCTACAGATTATGCCATCATCTAAACACATCAGTGGAAGTCATTTTGCAAGGTTCGTTTCCCAAAGATACGACAGGTGAGTTAAATACTGAAACACTGAAGAAGTGGCACAGAATGTGCCCTGGAAGAATGCATCAAGGAATCGAAGCACATCAGGTTTGATCATGCTTTTGCATTTTGTTAACCTCTAAACTGACCTCCTGTCAAATCTGTCTGAGTACCTACATACACACTGGCTATACACGGATACACTTTACTAGAGACTCCTCTGACATCCTACAACTATTTGTCTGTGTGTGATAAGGAAGCAGATGGAGCTGTCAGCTTGTCCTTGCACGGTTGATCTCCTGAAATCTAATCCTGCCATTCCCACAATTGCTGCTCTCTACACCAGTGCTAACTATGTTTTTAGGCTTTGGATCCAATCCAGCAGATTTTGTGAAAATAAGGATACTTAATAACACAGTATGGCTGGCCACTATTATTAATTATTGATACATTTGTTTTGGATGTCTCCTTCTTTAAGCTGAGGCATTTTGATCCAATATTGTTGATTCATATAAAGTTCAGTTGAAATTTTGCTGAATTTGTACCTTTGAAACAACATCAGATCTTCAACATTATATACACTATAAAATAAAATACAAATAATAGCCTTGGCAGCACCTCCTACTGGAGAGTTGTTCTTCAGCTGTTGATTTTGCCTCCTATCCAGGGTTTTAACCAAGCCTAACTTTTATGTTTGTCACTGACTACTACCAATGTGCTATCGTGAGATAGATTATTGAGAGACCTCTTAATATCTAAATATATTGACTGTTGCTATCGAAGTCATTCCAAAGGGCAAATGAGCAAATTAAATGTAACCATACTTTGTAAGTCATATATCATCAATGAAACTGCTTAGATTGATATAGCATTTGCAAAGTCATCAACCGCTATTGTTTCTATCAGGAATCAAGGTATGACCCAGATACAGACCGTGTCGAAGTAACAATGTTTATTACAGCAACAGGAGCAAAGGAACACGATGGCAGGCAGGCTCAGGGTCAGGTCAGGCAGAAGTCGGTAATCCAGAGGTGGAGCAAAGGTACAGGACAGCAGGCAGCCTCAGAGTCAGGGGCAGGCAGAGTGGTCAGGCGGGTGGGTACTGGGTCAGGACAGGCAAGGGTCAAAAGCCAGGAGGACAAGAAAAGAGAGACTGGGGAAAAGCAGGAGCTGACACAAAAATGCTGTCTGGCTTGACAAACAAGACGAACTGGCAACAGACAAACAGAGAACACAGGTATAAATACACAGGGGATAATAGGGAAAATGGTCGATTACAAAGACAGGTGAAACAGATCAGGGTGTGACAGTTTCAATTCAACCCAGGGTTCAAATAAAAATAGACAATACATATAGGCCTAGTGTTTCAAGCTTTGGTTGATTTCAAATTTAATCTGCAAGTGTATCATTAATATGTTGGATTCACGTCTCCATCTTAACCAAATATAAAATAAAAAACACCAAATCAAATCAAACTTTATTTGAAGTGCATTTAAAGTGATTTGATTTAGTGCTATTCTTTAACTTGGAATTTTGGTTGAGATGGAGACATGAATCCAACATATCAATCATTAATTTGCAGACAAACTGGGTATTGAATTGTGTTTAGTTGTTAACACAACCAAATATCAACATTTGAAGGAGATGTATCTTCGCTTGGACAGTGCCATCTGTACCACTGACTTAGTCTGACTTCAATTCCAGTTTGCACAAATTAATAATTTATATGTTGGATTAAAGAATAGGACTAAATCAAATAATTTCAAACTTTAAATGCACTTTAAATCAAGTTTGATTTAATTTAGTTTTATTCTTCAATTTTGATTCTTGGTTGAGATGGAGATGTGAATCCAATATATAAATCATACATTTGTAGACCAAGTGGAATTTGTTGACAACAAAACACAATTCAATATCACTTTTGCAGTACAGTAACAAATGAACAAGTTAATAAATGATATGTTGGATTCACATCTCCAACTAAACGAAACAGTTAGGATAGGATTAAGAATAGGATTACGCCAGTGGCTAAAATGAAACTATCCAAGCATTAGATATCCTTTAAAGTTGCCAACTAAACAAAATTCAATTATATGTTTTTGTAATACATTAAAAAGCCTAAAGTTAAGGCTTATAAACTAATGTAACAGTATTTATTCAACCTTAAAATGAGTAACACATCCATGGGTACATTTTGAAATTAGCCTACTGTAACTATAATTGTCTTCTTATGTAATCATAGAAAGCAAACGTGTTCAAGATAGCATGCAGGTCACTGGTCTGTGGAAATCTTCACAATTGCTTAAAAAATCTGCACAGAATCTTGAACAGCATTGATCACTTGCAGTAATATTTCATTTTTAATGTCATCTCAAATGCAATCCAGATCATTAGATGAAGAACAGTGATAACACATTAAGTTGTTGTATACTGTAAATACAAAATATCTGACATTGTATTTCCATTCAAACTTTGTTGTGCTTTTAAATGGTTGAAAGCACAGTAATTACACATTTAGATGACAACTAAGCCAAATATCTGACATTGGTTTTCCATTGGAATTTGGTTGTGCTTTTAAGTGGTTAAAAGCCTAGTGAGGATTTAACAAAATTCTGGCTGTCTTTTTGAGTGGGTGAATAAAGGTTGAAATCTCATTGATCAATACCTCCACTAAATATTACCCAAATGTCCATGCTGAAATGATGTGGTGTGCCCAGTGGGCTAGCATTATGGATGGTTAGAAAGTGCTTGCCTGCAGATGCAAGAACAATGGAGCAAACTGAAGATGAAAGATATTGTAACTCTTGGTAGGACAGTGGAAGTTTTCTTAAAAAATACACATTTTGTTGTTTATTTAACTTGTCAAGTCAGTTAAGAACAAATTCTTATTTTCAATGACAGCCGGTTAACTGCCTTGTTCAGGGGCAGAATGACAGATTTGTACCTTGTCAGCTCGGGGATTTGATTTTGCAACCTTTCGGTTTCTAGTCCAACGCTCTAACCACTAGGCTACGCTGCCGCCCCATTGTTATAACCAACATATCTGGGAGAGTGCCATAATCAGGTATTACAGAAAGTAGACAAAGGGGATTTATGTATCTTTCAAAATGGCCACCTTTGTGTTAGACTGTAGTGATGCACTGTTTGACTCATAGCCCGCATAGCACAACAGACAGGTTTAGGGTCATTAAATATTGTGTGGATGAAGGACTGGTGGATGGTGGGCGGTTTGAGTAAAGAGAAAACAATACCTTAAAAAATCATTCTAGTGCAATTTCTGTTTATAGGCTACATTGAGGCTATCTGGCATTAGTGCATAAGCCTAAGCTTTAGGGCCAAACTGTATGTGTGCCAAGTAGCCTACATGCAAATCGCCAAATGCTTTTCAGAACGGGCAGAAAAGGTTGTCAATCCATGGAGGCAAAAAGGACAATGTTAGGGTTTAATTCAGTAAGAGAAAAGCTGTGAAATGGAGAGTTGAAAATAAAGAGAAGGGAGGGCCAGAAAAGTCATGTTTGGTGAAGTGGTAAAAGAGGATGATAGCAGTGCTAGCTATGTTAAGCCTATGTGTGATGATCGTGACAGTCAAAAGATGGGACTTCAAATTATAAAATTTAATGGAACTGTATTCTACTGTTCAGATGCGTTAGTGGAAACTAAAATCTGGACGCTGACTGTAAGGTCTATAACCTCTCACATAGCCTTAATATTAATACTGCAAATGAAGCATTTCCTGCAGTGAAATGAGATACCAAATGTAGGCAAACTCATGATAGTATTTCAACCACATAAAATATGCATCCAAGCCATACTGAAATCTTATCAGAACATGTTGGGTCATTTTCACAGTTTTCTATTTCAATACAACCGGTCAAACTAAAGTCATCTGGACATTTTGCAAAGAAAATCTTTCCATATTGTTTTTGTTACGGCATTTTCTCCAAGGTCCCTAAGTATCTTTGCTCTATGAAAGAAGATGAAAGAGAATTATATGTCAACTATACTGAACAAAAATATAAACGCAATGTAAAGTGTTGATTCCATGTTTCATGAGCTGAAATAAAATATCCCAGAAAAGTCCCATATTTTTTAAGTAAACATGATTTTTGTTCACCTTTATTGAGAACAAGTTCTTACAACTGCGACCTGGCCAAGAATAAAGCAAAGCAGTTCGACACATACAACAACACAGAGTTACACATGGAATAAACAAACATACAGTCAATAATACAGTAGAAAAGGTCTATATACAGTGTGTGCAAATGAGGTGAGATAAGGGAGGTAAGGCAATAAATAGGCCATGGTGGCGAAGTAATTACAATATACCAATTAAACACTGGAGTGATTGATGTGCAGAAGATGAATGTGCAAGTAGAGATACTGGGGTGCAAAGGAGCAAGATAAATAAATAAATACAGTATGGGGATGAGGTAGTTGGGTGGGCTATTTACAGATGGGCTATGTGCAGTGATCTGTGAGCTGCTCTGACAGCTGTTTCTTAAAGCTAGTGAGGGAGATACGAGTCTCCAGCTTCAGTGATTTTTGCAGTTCGTTCCAGCCATTGGCAGCAGAGAACTGGAAGGAAAGGCGGCCAAACAAGGAATTGGCTTTGGGGGTGACTAGTGAGATATACCTGCTGGAGCGCGTGCTACGGGTGGGTGCTGATATGGTAACCAGTGAGCTGAGATAAGGCGGGGCTTTACCTAGCAGAGACTTGTAGATGACCTGGAGCCAGTGGGTTTGGCGACGAGTATGAAGCGAGGGCCAGCCAACGAGAGCATACAGGTCACAGTGGTGTGTAGTATATGGGGCTTTGGTGACAAAACTGATGGCACTGTGATAGATTGCATCCAGTTTGTTGAGTAGAGTGTTGGAGGCTATTTTCTAAATGACATCGCCGAAGTCTAGGATTGGTAGGATGGTCAGTTTTACGAGGGTATGTTTGGCAGCATGAGTGAAGGATGCTTTGTTGCAAAATAGGAAGCCCATTCTAGATTTAATTTTGGATTGGAGATGCTTAATGTGAGTCTGGAAGGAGAGTTTACAGTCTAACCAGACACCTAGGTATTTGTAGTTGTCCACGTATTCTAAGTCAGAACCGTCCAGATATGCACAAAAAGCTTATTTCTCTAAAATGTAGTGCACAAATGTTTTCACATTCCTGTTAGTGAGCATTTCTCCTTTGCCAAAATAATCCATCCACCTGACAGGTGTGGCATATCAAGAAGCTGATTAAACAGATTGATCATTACACAGGTACACCTTGTGCTGGGGACAATAAAATGCCACTCTAAAATACCTGCTGACTGCAGGAATATCCACCAGAGCTGTTGCCAGAGAATTTTATGTTCATTTCTCTACTATAAGCTACCTCCAATGTTATTTTAGAAAATTTGGCAGTACGTCCAAATGTCAGAAACCGTCTCAGGGAAGCTCATCTGCATGCTCTTTGTCCTCACCAGGATGTTGACTTGACTGCAGTTTAGAATCATGACTTCAGTGGGCAAATGCTCACCTTCGATGGCCACTGGCACCCTGGAGAAGTGTGCTTTTGACGGATGAATCCTAGTTTCAACTGTACCGGGCAGATGGCAGACATGGCGTTTATGGCGTCGTGTGGGTGAGCGGTTTGCTGATTTCAATGTTGTGAACAGCGTGCCCCATGGTGTGGTGGGATTATGGTATGGGCAGGTGTAAACTACGGACAATAAACACAATTGCATTTTATTGATGGTAATTTGAATGCACAAAGATACCGTAACAAGAGGATCTGTACACCATTCCTGGAAGCTGAAAATGTCCCAGTTCTTCCAAGACCTGCATACTCACCAGAAATACCACCCATTGAGCATGTTTGGGATGCTCTGGATTTACGTGTATGACAGCATGTTCCAGTTCGCACTAATATCCAGCAACTTCGCACAGCCATTGAAGAGGAATGGGACAGCCACAATCTAGCACCTGATCAACTCTATGCAAGGATATGTGTCTAGTTTTCTGATTCACGCCCCTACTTTTTTTAAAGGTATCTGTGACCAAGAGATGCATTTCTGTATTCCCAGTCATGTGAAATCCATAGATTAGGGTCAAATAAATATATTTAAATTAATTGATTTATATGAACTGTAACTCAGTAAAATCTTTGAAATTGTTGCATGTTGCATTTATATTTTTGTTCAGTGTAGATTGAAGCATTCATTATATCGGTTTATGACAATCTGGTGAGCAAGGGTTTATTTAGTCTTCTAGGGCAACATACAGTATAAGCGGCATGTACCCAATTATAGACAAGTTGACTAACAAATACCCTACCAAAATGTCGTAAATAAAAAAATCAGGCAACAACAAAAAATCATGCACCCCCTGTCAATATATTGTTAAATTGCTTTGATTAGCCTACAGCGCATTTTCTATGTTAGCGGGTTAGGATCAGGTGCAGGCCTCAGATTTCCACTTTATCACACATAGCAGGGGTTTGCAGATGGGTTATTAGCAATTGTGGGCAGGTGCGGGTGTGTAAACAGCTGACCCTCTGCAGGCTGCATTGTGCCAATATGTGGATGGAATACCTCTTTGATTTGGCTGCGGAATGATTTGGCCCCCCGAAGAATCAGAATGTAAAAACATATATATTTAAAAAAATATATATATATATATTAATCAAGAAAATGATTTTCTCACAAAAGTTGTGCACTGACCCTTTACTAGTCCTGTATTATAGCTCCCTGTAGCGTTGACAAAAAAACAACAACATCTGCACTTCCTCAGTCAGACAATTAAATCTGTCTTGATCCTAATGAACTGGAAATGGGATTGGAGTCACATCAATTAATTTATATTAATCTTTCTATTATTTATAGAGAGAGGGTTTCTTCAAAGCAGGTTTTTCGCTCCTTTGATTAGATTTTTTGGCACAGCCCTATTGAATGCATTACATGTAACCCTTAAAAATGCACTTGCAGTTGTCTTTGTGGATACACTAGTTATGTATTGACAACATGAGTTTAGTGGTACAGGTGCTGGATGAGTATGTCTACAATGTTGGGCAGCATAATATGATTGCAAATGACTAGGCTACCAAAGAAAATACATGCCTTGTTCTCAACCCTTAGGCTACATAGCTTTGAACAAAACCCATCAGCAAATGCTGTAGTACAGAATATTACAAACATCAAATGTAGATTTTTCTCCCACGGAGAACTGTGCTGTGCTTGTCAACTAGGTTGTTTGAGGAGAACTCAGTCTCTTGACACAGGAATAGAAGCTGTGGAACACACATACGACGATGCCATGCCAGGGTAGTCTCGATGTGCCTAAAGTGTCCTTAGCTCTCATTTTCTTGGCTTCAGCTAAAGCAAAATGAGAGAGCACTCCCCAGTACTTGTCTCCTTTCTCTTGGAAGCCTTTTAAATATTAATGACTGTGTTCCCTTCCACAAGGCATTGTTTGCCAATGTGGCCCTCTCTTTGGTTATGTATTCTGAGTGAACATAGGGCCAAAAGACTGATTAGATTTGACCGTTATATTGTAGGCCTATCTACCCCTTTTCTACATTTGGAAATATGAAGCATTGCTGCTATTTTTGTGATTAACTAGCTCAATGTCAATCCTGGTGCAATGGAAAACCTTATTAAAAACATATGCAAAAACCCACTTGAATGGAATAATGTGAAAATAAGTTTTCTCAGCTGTCAGTTTTTGTATCAATCTTTGATAGATAGGTGGCAGGTGATGTTTGATTCCTGACAGAACATTGTTGGTCTCCTCCACAATTCCTTCATATCGTTAATGTTTTTCCTTTTTCATCCTATTACTCACCAGAAATTCAGAGTGCCAACCTGCACATACCACAGGACTTGAGCCTCTGACATATGGCATTTGAAGTTCAGAGACCATCTGGGCCTTAGCCCTTCTATGGCACATTGCCCTGCTCCTCTCCTCAGTTGAGTAGGCAAATACTGGAGCTCATCCAGAATGTCAACCAAATGAGAAACTATGAGCAGACTTCGGCCAAAACAGAAATACTACATGTATCATTTATTTATAATAATTTGTATTCATCATGTTTTTATATATTGGAAGGGATCACATTTTGCATGAGGTCCAACTGTCAGTCCAGGCTATAATTGTGGATGATGAGTTGAGCCCCTGAGTTAAACAGCTCATTTCTAGTTTCCTATATTCCATCCTCTTCCGTGTAACCATCCTCACATTATCTGAGCATTCTAATTTCCCCCAAGTATATCTCCATATTACCCCTTAGATTTTGTCTGTGATGCATTCAACCCCCCCGTCCCCCTTAGAGCAAGAGAAGCTCATTGCTTTCACTGAATACTGTTCATTCTCCTCCATTTGTTTCACAATATAATGTTTAGAAGGTGCAGGACAATTATTGCCCTTGAGCCATAGGCTAAGCTGGCTATTTATCTGAAAAGAACACCCCTATGTGAGTTTTTACAAAGCATTGATAAAGACAGTAGTTCAGTCAGTTCATTTCCATTCATGTTATCATATAATTTGTTCTCTGTCGCTCTTGGGGGTTTCTAAATATCCTAATCACTTGAGAGGTCTAATGAGTTACTGCTGTGTTGTTTGCTGTCACTAAGCAGATGTGGCCTGGCATAGTAAGGCATTATGCACAATGCCCTGTTGATATGGTCTGTAATGCTAAAGATCAAAGAGAATGTACACCTCTGTTAGAAAACTTCAGTCACTTCAGAGACAGACCAAAGCCCGCTCAGGCAACTATCCTCTCTAAGCGTTATCGTCGTACTGTTATCTATACTGCCAGGGGTGTTGTCAGCAGTAATCTTGTACCCATTTCTTTGAACCACACTCTTAGATCAACTGGGGTCTGCTTACCCAGTGCTTTTAGTTCAAATGTGAATTCCAAAAACTTGAATGCCGCCTCGGTTTTCAAATCACGTAGAGGGTGTGGGCTGTTGCACGATAGCAACCAAATATAACATTCTATCATTGGTTACTCTGAGAGATCCTCATATTGACAGGCCCTTTGGTGCTAACTTTAGAAAAGTCATTCAAATGTCTTGTCCTTCCTCTAATAATAATAGGGATTGACCAAATGGTGTAGTTCTATGCAATCTTATAGCCATACCAACTACAGTATATCAATATCAACCATGAGACAGGGCCCGCAACTGCCTATTAAACGTAGCTTGCTTGCATGTGACTTCAAAAATTGTTAAGGACTTGATGAATCTGGACATTAGGAGCTTACTTCCTAAACTGGATTACATTAAGATCTGGGCTATGCAGACAAATCCGGACATTCTGGTACTGACTGAAACTTGGATCTCTGGGGGCATTCACAAAGAGGAACTTAAAAAACTTCAGTGAACAGGCTTTTTTTACACAACCTTTATTTCTGTGACCTTGATTGTATTTCAGCTGTCCCTGAACCTGATTTAGTTTTGAGCCTTTTTGCAGATGTCTTCAGTACTATTGTGGATAACATTCTCCCTTCCAAAAATTAAGGGTTAAAGGTAGATCGAATGCCTGGTATACTCCGGAATTATCAGAAGTCATTCATGAAATATATTATGCTTGGGTTAAGGTCCACTGATTAATCATTAATCATTGTGTAAAAAAAATGTGAAAGGCTAAATCTGATTATTATGTAACCGCTCTTTCAGATTGTAATGAGAACCGGGCAAAATTCTGGAAAACTGTCAAATCCCTGAAGGGTTCTACTTCCTCCTCTTTGCCACAACAAATTAATTCAGGCACTGGCCTCATTACGGAAAGAATTCCATAATTGATGCATTTAATCACCATTTTATTTCAGAGGACTATCTCTGAAATAACTTCTAAGCCTATACACAATGATATTGGGGTGGATGCTGATAAGGAAAACTTGCTGAATGATCAGAGAAATTATAGTCAAAGCATTTATTTTCGGCTATTTACAGAAAAATAAGTCCTGGATGCTTTGCTAGCAATCGACAACAAGAAATCCACAGGAGCAGACCAATTGGATCCTGGTCTGCTTACGCCCTAACCATAGAGAGCCCTTGGTTCTCTATGATGTTTAGGTCAGAGCGTGTCTAGGGGGGTGTTGTAGTCATTTTGTTTCTATGTTTTGGGATTGAGTATGGTTCCCAATTAGAGGCAGCTGATTATCATTGTCTCTAATTGGGGATCATACTTAAGGGTTCCCTGTTCTCACCTGTTTTGTGGGATATTATTTTGTGTTTTGTACATGTGCACCACGTAGTCACGTTTCGTTGTCAGTTTATTGATTTATTGTTTTTTGCCAAGTTTCACGTTATTCATAAATTATGTGGAACTCAACATCCGCTGCGCCTTGGTCCGTCTCTCCACATGAACGTGACAGAATATCCCACCAATAAAGGACCAAGAAGTGTGAACATGAGGTGAGGAAGTTTTGGACTTGGGAGGACAAGAGAGGATGTGAAACCCTTCCTTGGCGGCAGACGGAAGGGAAAAATGGAGGACAGCTACGACGCCAAGGTTCGCACCCACAGAAAGCCCAAGGACAACCCCAGGATATTTTTGGGGGGAGGGCACGAGGGGTGGTCGGCGGAGCTCGAGGTTGAGCAGCGGAGAGTGCCAGAGCCTGTGTGGGAGTCGATAGAGGAATTTAATGAGAGATACCGGAGAGAGGTTCTGGCAAGGAGTATGCTGCAGCGCAAGTGCGCTGAAGAGCACCTTCTCAGCCTGGTACCATCTGTGACAGCTCCATGCACCAGCCCACCAGTGCGCCTCCCCAGCCCGGTACGTCCTGTGTCTGCTCCCTGCACTCGCCCTGAAGAGCCAGAGAGTGTCAGGGAGGCAATGGGGAAGTTGGGAGAGAGAGAGATGAGAGAGATGTTGTGCAAGTGTGTTCTGCTCAACATCCGACCAGAGGATCCGGTTATCCGACCAGAGAGTCTGGTGCAACTTGGGCCGGCTCCACGCTTCTGGCCTCCAGAGCGCCTCCCCAGTTTGGTGCGTCCTGTGTCTCCTCCTCGCACTCGCCCTGTAGTACGTGTCACCAGGCAGGTGCCACCTGTGCCGGCTCCACGCACCAGGCTTCCAGAGCACCTCCCCAGTCCGGTACGTCCTGTGCCTCCAAGGCCGGAGCCTTCCTCTGCGCCAATGCCCAGTCCAGACACAGCGTTCAGCCCGGTGCCATGGCCGGATCCGGGGTCTGGGCAGGGGCTACGACCCGCACCGGAGCCGCCACCGACACTAGGCACCCCCGCTACCCTCCCCATTTGTTTTCAGGTTTTGCGGCCGTAGTCCGCACCTTTGGGGGGAGGGGGGGTGGGGTGTTTAGGTCAGAGCATGACTAGGGGGGTGTTGTAGTCATTTTGTTTCTATGTTTTGAGATTGAGTATGGTTCCCAATTAGAAGCAGCTGATTATCGTTGTCTCTAATTGGGGATCATACTTAAGGGTTCCCTGTTCTCACCTGTTTTGTGGGATATTATTTTGTGTTTTGTGCATGTGCACCACGTAGTCACATTTCATTGTTAATTTATTCATTTATTGTTTAAAAAAAATAAAGTTTCACTTTATTAATAAATTATGTGGAACTCAACATCCGCTGCGCCTCGGTTCGTCTCTCCACACAAACGTGACATTAAGTGTGCATTTTTGGCTCAATAACCCACATTTTTTTATTTAACATTGCCATTAGGAAATATTCAAAAAATATGGAAATCAGCTCTGATGCTGCCACTCCATAATGGTGGGGATAGTAGTGATCTTAATTATTGTCGCTCCATTTCAAGGCTTCCTTGTCTAGCTAAGATTCTCAAATTCTTGGTAAATGTACACCTTTGTAGGTTTAGACCTGGGCATAGCTGTAATGAGTGTACTGAGAGTCGGGGAGCAAGTTCAGGGATTGAGTGTTTTAATAAATAAACGCAACTAAATCCAAAACAAGAAACTTGAACAGCACACAGACAAGAAACAATGACACCTGGGGAAGTATCCAAAGGGAGTAACATACTGTATTTAGGGCTGGTAATCAAGGAGTCCAGGTGAGTGATGACGCGCAGGTGCGTGTAACGATGGTGACAGGTGTGTGCCATAACGAGCTGCCTGAGAGGGAGCACACGTGACAATAACACTATTACTATTACATAGCACTATTTATTGTCCATGCTTTAGACGCTAAAATGAAATGTGCTGCTTTGTTTATGGACCTGTCATAAGCTTTTGATACTGTTGATCAGGCTATTTTATTGAATAAGTTGTCCTCGATAGGCCTGAGCTTTAACGCCTGTTCATGGTTTTATGATTATCTTAGTGACAGAACTCAGGCCATTGTGATTGATGGGTTTAAGTCTGAATTTCTTGAAGTCCATAAAGGTGTACCACAGGGGTTGATTTTGGGACCTGTTCTCTTCACTATTTATATAAACACCATTGGTCAATCTGTAAAAAATGAAAAATAATCTATATGCGGATGATACTGTTATGTATGCTATTGCCCCGACTTGATCTGGCTGTGTCAAAACTACAGTCAGATTGTATAGCTATGCAGGAATCCCTTGCTGATTTAAAACTTGTGCTTAATACGGGAAAAACGAAATTCACATTGTTTTTTTAACTCTCGTAAGAATGTTTCAGATTAATTAAATGTTCACTCATTAGATGGTTCTCCAATTTAATGTGTTCCCGCAATAAATACTTGATATGGATTTGACTTTTAAAAAACATATAGATTAGCTGGTTAAGAAGCTAAGGTTTATAGTTGTCTATTTCTACAAACAGATCGTGCCTTTCTCTAAGCAGTAGGAAGTAGATTATTCAGTCAACCTTTTTATCTGCTCTTGATTATAGTGATATTATTTATTAGGTGCAGCTGCTACTACTCTTCAATCTTTGGATGCCATCTACCATAGTGCTCTTCGTTTTGTTACAGGCGACAGTTATGATACTCATCACTGTATCAAAAGGTTGGCTGGACTTCGCTAAAGACCCATAGATCTCTACATTACTTCCGTTTTGTTTACAAGGCCCTACTTCATAAACTTCCTTCTTATCAAATTTGGCTGTTGACCTATAGACACCTGAATTGCCTAACCCGTTCACAGGATTGGTTAACTCTTGAGGTACCTAGGGTCTCCACCGAGCTAGGTAAATCTGCTTTTAGTTTTAATGCATCGTATTGCTGGAACAAACTTATAAATTGGCACGTATTATCAAGGTGGGTGGAATCAGGCGCAGAGAGCAGGTTTCAGTGATTCGAACAGTTTATTCTCCGGTGCACAAAAAAAAACATGGTCAACCCAACACACAGGGTGAATAATCCAACACAGGATCAAAATAGACCGGAGAATAAAACACAAGTGCTACACCAAATGACACGAATACAAAAACAAAGGAAATAAAGGTCAGAACGTGACAGTACACCCCCCCCCCCCCCCCCAAAGGTGCGGACTCCGGCCGCAAAACCTTGACCTATAGGGGAAGGTCTGGGTGGGCGTCTGTCCGCGGCGGCAGCTCTGGCGCGGGACGCGGACCCCCCTTCACCAGGTGGAATAGCCCGCACTGGGCTATGCAGGCGAAGCAAGGCTGGTGCCATGTAAGCCGGCCCAAGGAGACGCACTGGAGACCAGATGCGTAGAGCCGGCTTCATGGCACTTGGCTCGATGCCCACTCTAGCCCGGCCGATACGCGGAGCTGGAATGTACCGCACTGGGCTATGCACCCGCACTGGGGACACCGTGCGCTCCACCGCATAACACGGTGCCTGCCCGGTCTCTCTCGCCCCCCGGTAAGCACAGGAAGTTGGCGCAGGTCTCCTACCTGGCTTCGCCACACTTCCTGTGTGCCCCCACCCAAGACATTTTTGGGGCTGCTTCTCGGGCTTCCTTGCCAGCCGTGTTCCCTCATATCGCCGGCTCCTCTCTCCGGCTGCCTCTGCTCTCCTAGCTGCCTCCACCTGTTCCCATGGAAGGCGATCCCGTCCAGCCAGGATCTCCTCCCAGGTGTAGCAACCCTTGCCGTCCAATACGTCGTCCCATGTCCATTCCTCTTTGCGCCGCTGTTGCTGTTGCCCGTTACCACGCCGCTTGGTCCTGTTGTGGTGGGTGATTCTGTCTCTGTGTTTTGCACCAGATAGGGCTGTTTTTGGTTTTCCACGTTTATTGTTTTGTAGTGTTCATGTTTATCTGTTTTTATTAAACATGAATCAATATAACCACGCTGTAAGGGTTTTCCTGTGGTGAAGTAGAGGAGGACCAAAACGCAGCGTGGTTATATTGATTCATGTTTAATAAAAACAGATAAACATGAACACTACAAAACAATAAACGTGGAAAACCAAAAACAGCCCTATCTGGTGCAAAACACAGAGACAGGAACAATCACCCACAAACACACAGTGAAACCCAGGCTACCTAAGTATGATTCTCAATCAGAGACAACTAATGACACCTGCCTCTGATTGAGAACCATACTAGGCCGAAACATAGAAATACCCCAAAACATAGAAAAACAAACAGACTGCCCACCCAATTCACGCCCTGACCATACTAAATAATGACAAAACAAAGGAAATAAAGGTCAGAACGTGACAGTACCCCCCCCTAAAGGTGCGGACTCCGGCCGCAAAGCCTTAACCTATAGGGGAGGGTCTGGGTGGGCGTCTGTCCGCGGTGGCGGCTCTGGCGCGGGACGCGGACCCCACTTCACCATTGTCTTAGTCCGCTTTATTGTCCGCCTCCGTGGCTTTCTAACCATGGCCACCCTTCTCAATGACCCCACTGGACAGAGCGGCAAAGGCTCTGGACAGAGGGGCAGAAGCTCTGGACACAGGGGCAGAAGCTCTGGACAGAGGGGCAGTTCGGGACAGAGGGGCAGGGGCTCTGGCGCCTCAGACTCCGGCAGCAGCGCCGGACAGGCGGGAGACTCCGGCAGCAGCGCCGGACAGGCGGGAGACTCCGGCAACGCTGGGCAGACAGGAAGCTCCGGCAACGCTGGGCAGACGGGAAGCTCCGGCAACGCTGGAGAGGAAGGCCCTGACAGCGCTGGACTGAGTAGCTCTGGCGCCTCTGGACTGAGGGGCGGGAGCTCTGGTAGCGCCGAACAGCGGGAGACTCCGGCTGCGCTGGAGAGGAGGAAGGCTCCGACAGCGCTGGAGAGGTGGGAGCCTCTGTAAGGATGAGCCGGAGAGACAGCCTGGTGCGGGGGGCTGCCACTGGAGGGCTGGTGCGTGGAGGTGGTGACGGATAGACCGGAACGTGCAGGCGCACTGGAGCTCTTGAGCACCGAGCCTGCCCAACCTTACGTCGCCCTGCCAGTGCGGCGAGGTGGAATAGCCCGCACTGGGCTATGCAGGCGAACCGGGGACACCGTGCGCAAGGCTGGTGCCATGTAAGCCGGCCCAAGGAGACGCACTGGAGACCAGATGCGTAGAGCCGGCTTCATGGCACTTGGCTCGATGCCCACTCTAGCCCGGCCGATACGCGGAGCTGGAATGTACCGCACCGGGCTATGCACCCACACTGGGGACACCGTGCGCTTCACAGCATAACACGGTGCCTGCCCGGTCTCGCCAGCCCCCCGGTAAGCACAGGAAGTTGGCGCAGGTCTCCTACCTGGCTTCACCACACTTCCTGTGTGCCCCCACCCAATACATTTTTGGGGCTGACTCTCGGGCTTCCATCCACGCCGCCGTGCTGCCTCCTCATACCAGCGCCTCTCCGCCTTCCCCGCCTCCAGCTCTTCTTTGGGACGGCGATATTCTCCAGGCTGTGCCCAGGGTCCTTTACCTTCCAATTCTTCCTCCCATGTCCATTCCTCCAAATAGTGCAGCCTCTCCCACTGCTGCTGCTGCTGCTCCTGCTGCTGCTGCCTCTGTTGCTTCTCCTGCTGCTGCTTTTGCGGTTGCCCGTTACCATGCCGCTTGGTCCTGTTGTGGTGGGTGATTCTGTAAGGGTTTTCCTGTGGTGAAGTAGAGGAGGACCAAAACGCAGCGTGGTTATATTGATTCATGTTTAATAAAAACAGATAAACATGAACACTACAAAACAATAAACGTGGAAAACCAAAAACAGCCCTATCTGGTGCAAAACACAGAGACAGGAACAATCACCCACAAACACACAGTGAAACCCAGGCTACCTAAGTATGATTCTCAATCAGAGACAACTAATGACACCTGCCTCTGATTGAGAACCATACTAGGCCGAAACATAGAAATACCCCCAAAACATAGAAAAACAAACATAGACTGCCCACCCAATTCACGCCCTGACCATACTAAATAATGACAAAACAAAGGAAATAAAGGTCAGAACGTGACACGCTGCGTTTTGGTCCGCCTCTACTTCACCACAGGAAAACCCTGACATAAATACATTTCATCTTGATGTTCTGGTGCCGTTCGAGCAATTTAAAGTATTGATTGGGGACTTACTTGTGGAGGAATGTAACTGTTTTGGGTGATTTGTGATGTTTTATTTGTGCTTCCCATGCCTGTTTTTTATTAATGTGTACAGTATGTGCATTTTTATGTTGTATTATTTAGGGCACATTTGGAAAAGAGACCTACATCTCTTCCCTGTCAAAATAAATGTTGATAAAATAAACACTTGTATTGAGCTTCCCAATGTCACTGTAAAGGCCACTGTCGTACATGTTTGACTTTTATCACGCTTTTGTGGTTTACCTGCATGACCAAAAGCAGGTAGTATTGATGGATGGCAGTGAATGAGGCTGCAATCATGGCATTGTTTTTTCTCTTAGTGTGGACTTGAGGAATGGGAGAAAGTATTTCATACAGTATACTAGGTTGTCTTAGTTTTGGAAATGAATTATTTGTATGTTACTGCTAATTACTGATTCATACCAACATTTAGTGCAGCGAAATACCAACATTTGCATTTCATAAGGATTTGTTACTTCAATGTCTGAAGTCCCCATGTGACATACTGCATAACAGGGAAACAAACTTAATATGCCAACCCCATGTTTAGAATCACAAGAGATGTGGTGGCTGACACAGAGGTGTATGTTCACTATTGTCACTTATTAAATAGTTTACATGTTGTTGCAGAAGCTTTCACAGCTATTAAGTAGACATGGCCCAGTTCTCTGACACGTTTCCAAGAGGATTAAGAGCAGCAGCTCCTACAGTACTTCTCCTTCTGTGAGAATCTTTAGCATCCTGACTGTCGGTATGCCTTTGTAGTCTGTGCTTTGACTCTCCCAAGACATCAACATCACAGCTCTGTACTGTACATCATCATCTGAAATTCCTTTAGATTTGAGATTTTCACTCAAGTCCTTAGAGATATCATACAAGTACAGACCTTTCACATGTATAAGGCTGAACAGAGAATTGGATAGAAGTTTCATTTCTCACACCTTCTGGGAAATAATATTTTAACATCAACGTGACACAAAAAAAATCTGCATCACACACACCCTCCTGTTTTGCATCACACCCTCCTGTTTTGCATCACACCCTCCTGTTTTGCATCACACCCTCCTGTTTTGCATCACACCCTCCTGTTTTGCATCACACCCTCCTGTTTTGCATCACACCCTCCTGTTTTGCATCACACACACCCTCCTGTTTTGCATCACACCCTCCTGTTTTGCATCACACCCTCCTGTGTTGCATCACACCCTCCTGTTTTGCATCACACCCTCCTGTGTTGCATCACACACACCGTACTGTTTTGCATCACAAACACCCTCCTGTTTTGCATCACACCCCCCTCCTGTGTTGCATCACACCCCCCTCCTGTGTTGCATCACACCCCCCTCCTGTGTTGCATCACACCCTCCTGTTTTGCATCACACACACCCTCCTGTTTTGCATCACACCCCCCTCCTGTGTTGCATCACACACACCGTACTGTTTTGCATCACTAACACCCTCCTGTTTTGTATCACACACACACACTACTGTTTTGCATCACACACACCCTCCTGTTTTGCATCACACACACACACTACTGTTTTGCATCACACACACACCCTACTATTTTGCATCACACACCACCCTCCTGTTTCGCATCACACACACCCTACTGTTTTGCATCACACACACTACTGTTTTGCATCACACACACACACTACTGTTTTGCATCACACACACACCCTACTATTTTGCATCACACACCACCCTCCTGTTTCGCATCACACACACCCTACTGTTTTGCATCACACACACTACTGTTTTGCATCACAAACCCCCTCCTGTAATACGCAGTGATCTTTCAGGGAAGCCATGACATTGACCATAATCTCAGGGAAAATTTGCATGGAGCTTCTTTATTAGTGGCAAGATAACTTACTTATTTTTCCTTGCGTGTCTCCTTTAGCTTCTTTGCATGTCTTGAAGGTTCTGTGCTCCTCTCCAACCCCCCCCTCCCCCAGTCAAAACCATCACAGGGAGATGTGTGAAAGAGGTAATAACAGACAGAGCAAATACATTTTTTTTTTTTTACCCCAAGCCATTATCAGTAGTCTGAGGTGTGGCTCTGGAGACTGGCACAGAGATGTCCTTTTAACACTTTACCACACTGACAAAGCGCAAGGTGATAGCTGGATGATGACAGAAGTGTTAGAGAAATTAGTAAGGCTGAATATGGGTGAAAAAGCAGGAAAAACATTTGCCTGAACTAGTGTGCATTACTTAAAATGTAATGTTTTATATTCCACGTACAGTACATATCCATTTATAAATTACGTAAACTGTTATGGATTGAACATTTAGAGATGATACTTTGAAATGGTAGAAAATCCAGAATGAATGAGTGATTGTCATCCCAGATCATAAGGATGAGGATGAAGAGCATGTAAACTCAGTACAGTTGATGTTATGAGGATTGGAAAATATAAAGTGCACATTTAAGGCATTTCCACAGGGAAGAGATTCACTCTGTATTTTGGAGATTTATGTGTTAGTGCTGACCTCCTTTTCTAAGCACTGTAACTCATTCTAACGTAACATATTGTAGCATAGCCTCTAATAATAAAATATATCATTTCCAGACAACTAAGACTTGAAGGGGATATACATTAGGCATTGATACCGTATTTATATTGGATGTCGTCTTTTTTCATAAACAACTGTACAGATTCCAGATCCTGTCTGGGTTGGCGCCCCCCCTTGGGTTGTGCCGTGGCGGAGATCTTTGTGGGCTATACTCAGCCTTGTCTCAGGATGGTAAGTTGGTGGTTGAAGATATCCCTCTAGTGGTGTGGGGGCTGTGCTTTGGCAAAGTGGGTGGGGTTATATCCTTCCTGTTTTGGCCCTGTCCGGGGGTGTCCTCGGATGGGGCCACAGTGTCCAGTATTTATGCTGCAGTAGTTTATGTGTCGGGGGGCTAGGGTCAGTTTGTTATATCTGGAGTACTTCTCCTGTCCTATTCGGTGTCCTGTGTGAATCTAAGTGTGCGTTCTCTAATTCTCTCCTTCTCTCTTTCTTTCTTTCTCTCTCTCGGAGGACCTGAGCCCTAGGACCATGCCCCAGGACTACCTGACATGATGACTCCTTGCTGTCCCCAGTCCACCTGGCCGTGCTGCTGCTCCAGTTTCAACTGTTCTGCCTTATTATTATTTGACCATGCTGGTCATTTATGAACATTTGAACATCTTGGCCATGTTCTGTTATAATCTCCACCCGGCACAACCAGAAGAGGACTGGCCACCCCTCATAGCCTAGTTCCTCTCTGGTTTTCTTCCTAGGTTCTGACCTTTCTATGGAGTTTTTCCTAGCCACCGTGCTTCTACACCTGCATTGCTTGCTGTTTGGGGTTTAGGCTGGGTTTCTGTACAGCACTTTGTGACATCAGCGGATGTAAGAAGGGCTTTAGGAATACATTTGATTGATTACCCACTACACTCTGGTCAAATCAATCAAATCAAACTTTATTTGCCACATGAGCCGAATACAACAAGTGTAGACTTTACTGTGAAATGCTTACTTACAAGCCCTTAACCAACAGTGCAGTTCAAGAAGAAGAAGATATTTACCAAGTAGGCAGAAAAAAGTTATAATAAAAAGTAACACAATAAGAATAACGAGGCTATATACAGGGGGCACCGGTACCAAGTCAGTGTGCAGGGGTGCAGGCTAGTTGAGGTAATCTGTACAGGTAGGTGGGGGCGAAGTGACAATGCATAGGTAACAAACAAACAGCGAGTAGCAGCAGTGTACAAGAGGGGGAGGGGGGTGTCAATGTAAATTGTCCGGTGGCGATTTTTATGAATTGTTCAGCAGTCTAATGACTTGGGGGTAGAAGCTGTTGATGAGCCTTTTGGTCCTAGACTTGGCGCTCCGGTACCGCTTGCCATGTGGTAGCAGAGAAAACAGTCTATAACTTGGGTGACTGGAGTCTCTGACAATTTTATTGGCTTTCCACTGACACCGCCTAGTATATAGGTCCTGGTTGGCAGAAAGCTTGGCCCCAGTGATGTACTGGGCCTTTCGCCCTACCCTCTGTAGCTCCTTATGGTCAGATGCCGAGCAGTTGCCATACCAGGCGGTGATGCAACCGGTCAGGATGCTCTTGATGGTGCAACTGTAGAACCTTTTGAGGATCTGGGGACTCATGACAAATCTTTTCAGTCTCCTGAGGGGGAAAAGGTTTTGTCATGCCCTCTTCACTACTGTCTTGGTATGTGGATACCAAGAAACATGAAACTCTCAACCCACTCCACTACAGCGCTGTCAATGTTAATGGGGGCCTGTTCGGCCCGCCTTTTCCTGTAGTCCACGATCAGCTCGTTTGTCTTGATCACATTGAGGGAGAGGTTGTTGTCCTGGCACCACACTGCCAGTTCTCTGACCTCCTCCCTATAGGCCGTCTCATCGTTACCGGTGATCAGGCCTACCACTGTTGTGTCATCAGCAAACTTAATGATGGTGTTGGAGTCGTGTTTGGCCACACAGTCGTGGGTGAACAGGGAATACAGGAAGGGACTAAGTACACACCCAGGATACAGTTGTAGAGGGAGGTGTTTAGCCCCAGAGTCCTTAGCTTAGTGACAAGCTTCGTGGGCACTATGGTGTTGAACACTGAGCTGTCGTCAATGAACAGCATTCTCACATAGGTGTTCCTTTAGTCCAGGTGATAAAGGGCAGTGTGGAGTGCAATTGAGATTGCGGATCTGTGGATCTGTTGGGGCGGTATGCGAATTGAAGTGGGTCTAGGGTGTCTGGGAGGATGCTTTTGATGTGAGCCATGACCAACCTTTCAAAGCACTTCATGGCTACCGACGTGAATGCCACGGGGCGGTAATAATTTAGTCAGGTTACCTTCGTTTCCTTGGGCATAGAGACTATGGTGGTATGCTTGAAACATGAGGTATTACAGACTTGGTCAGGGAGAGGTTGAAAATGTCAGTGAAGACACTTGCCAGTTTGTCCGCGCATGCTTTGAGTACACATTCTGGTAATCCGTCTGGCCCAGCGGCTTTGTGAATGTTGATCTGTTTAAAGGTTTTGTTCACATCGGCTACCGAGAGCGTTATCACACAGTCAACCAGAACAACTGGTGCTCTCATGCATACTTCAGTGTTGCCTTGCTCGAAGCGAGCATAAAAGGCATTTAGCTCATCTGGTAGGCTCGCGTCACTGGGCAGCTCGTAGTCCGTAATAGTTTTCGAGCCCTGCCATATCTTACGAGCGTCAGAGACAGTGCAGTAGGATTCAATCTTAATCATGTATTTGCTTGTTTGATGGTTCATCTGAGGGCATAGCAGGATTTCTTATAAGCGTCCGGATTGTGTTATTAAAACAAGACCGCTACCACAGGATAGGTTATGTAACGGGCAGACAGCAGAATATGAAGACGTGGTCAGTACATTTATAATGGCCTGCTAGAGTTCACTCAGCATGCATTAGATAAAGAAGGACTACAACGATTGCATTCCGAAGGATTACAGTATCACAGTATTATTTCTAGAGAAAGAGATGGTTGCACTGAATTCATAGAGCATCAGGAATGATCATGTATTAACCAAATAACCATATTCAAGATATTACATAAGATTCAACATTCCCACAAAACAGTTGCAGTGAATGGTGTGCAACAACCTGGAGGTAGAGATGCTGATGTGTGATGTCTTCATTCATAGGCATCGTTGCTTCTGTGTTGTTCATCATCATTATTCACAAACTGAAACAAATCATTTTCTCAGTGTTGGGAGAAGTGGGGACAGCTAATAAAGCGTGTTGTGTTTTGTGGCAGAAGTTCAGTCAGCGATGTACGGCACTGTGTCCAGACCAGCTGTTCCCCTCTGCCAGACGGAAAGATGTTATTACAGTCTATCTCCGTTGCCATGGAGAGGTAATAGTGGGTCCAGATGAGCTACAATAGCAAAATGATAAACTCCACTGGGCACAAACTGGTTGAATCAATGTTTTTTTCAATGCATTTTGTCAACTCAATTTGTCAATATATTGTGATATGGAATCTACATGGAAAATACATTGGATTTGTAATCAACTGTTGTTTTGAGGGTAAAGATTCTACCACAGGATTATGTCATCATGCTAACCAAATTTCAACAAAATATGTTCCATTTGTACCTTTAAAACAACGTCACATTTAAAACGTTATATCCACTATGGGAAAAAACAATGGCTGGGCAGCACATCATACTAGAGAATTTATCTATCTACAGTACAGCTACCATGTGGTCTTCCATTCAGGTTTTTAACCAAGCCCTGCTTAGCTATGAGGTTTGTCATTGACTATTACCAATGTGTGATCAGGGGCGTGATTGGTGAGAGGAGCTCTACTTAAAAATGAAATAGATTCACTGTTGCTATCAAAGTCATTCCAAAGTGTAGGTTTAACAGAGCAAATGAACTGTGACCATACTCTATCATTCCTATATCATGATGAGATATCTGTAATTACACATTTAGATAAAACAATGTCTGATTTTTGGTATAGTTGATTTCATTTGGTTGTGCTTTTAAATAGTTGTGTGTGAAAATAAATTGTAATCTCATTGATCAATGTCTCAACCAAATATTACCCAATTATACACTTTGAAATGACGTGATGTTCCCCGTTGGACACGCCTTTAATGTACTTTCTGTCCTCGTTTTTAATCATCTGCTTGTACTGTGTTTTTGTGTTAGATTGTCCTATGCCTCATTGACCAAACAGTTGAACATGTCATTTGGACATTGAGATTTGTAGCACTTATCTAAATATATGTGAAATTAACAAATTGCAAATAGGAGACAATAGCTCAGATAATCATTGTTTTGACAAGTAACCTGCTCATTCAAAGGTGAATAGGTGCTCTGGTTGATGCCCTTTCCCACACTTCTTTAAACTGAAAACCTGTGCATTTTAAAAGCTGCATTGCAAAAAGGGTTTCGATTGAGGCAATTCATCTTATTCACAAGTTTATTTTCAGAGATTGAGAGAGTCAATGGTAGAACAAAGATCTTGTTCATTTATATGAATTTTATTGCAGATACGACACATATGCAAGCTCAACAGAATAACATGTCACAATTGATCTCTCTAAGAAACAGACAGTAGACTTGTGAAGTCAAATGGAATAAAACAGCCAGTGTATGTCACTGGCTCATAGATACATTGTTTGGTACATTCTCTTGTGATTGTTCTAGTTCTTTTTTTTACCAGACAGAACTATATGAGCTAGACAAATTATGTCAATTACAATCCAATCTACAAAGACAGGCTATCACAGTAAATATCAATTCCAACAATAAGAACATATATCAACCCCAATGACAATAAGACAGTAAAAAGCCTGTCTCCTAACAGTGCTAAACTAGTCTCCTGCACTACAGCATCAAATATTGCAAAATACATCCGGAGAAGAAAACCATTTTGGTCGGTAAAAATGCCCATGCAAAAATAAGATAGAAAAAGGGAAAATATGTTGTACCATCACAAAGACACAGAAATGAATCAGGGTGTTTCCAACAGTCTGTAGTCGGTGTTCCCAGATATACAGTATTTTGTCATTGACTCGTGGTTTGACTGGATTCTTGAAACTGTGCTCCATTGGGCCTCCTTTATCAATCATGATCAGATCCTATAATGTCCGTGTAGATGACTCCATGCAAACGACAGGTTGTGTTATATTGGTTCCTGAGAGGTTGTATTGCGCAGGAAAGACTGAGTACATGTTTTGAGGTGCCATTACACATTTTCCAATGAGATATTTTGCTACCAACACATGGGGATAGAATTGGCTTTCTATTCTGCACATGACTCTGTGTTCGGACGATCACTAGTCTCCACCTTTACAGAAGCAGGAATCGAGTTACATGGAAAATTGCTGCTACATTTGAACAACTTTACCATCTGATCATGTAATATAATTAATTAATTAATGAGGATCACTCACCTGGGGAAAATGGTCATGATTGTGTGTTTGTGTCCTACAGTTTGGCTTTATACAGGTTGATGAACAAGGCCCAGGATATAATCTCTCTTCAATTCCAAATGTAATTCAATTCAAAACTATGATACAATAGGCTGCACTATCTGTGATCAAATAAAAAACAAGTCAAGAGTGAGTAATTGAATAAAAACACAATCATTATAAGACATTTGAAGTCATCCAAAACAAGAAAGGCATGACCTTTTCGGTTCCTGTTCTACTCTTTGTTTCTATACATTATATATCATTAGGTACTGTATTTCTTGTTACTGATTAAAATATAGGATACTTCTCTCCTTCCACAGTTACATATAGTATCTTCTTTACTTTGAAGCATCCGTGGACCAGACCTGGGTTCAAATTTGCTTGATTTAGCCGGGCTTGATTAGGCTTGCCTGGTATAATGGAATTAATACAATTGTTGCAAAACTGCAAACCCTGCCCATCTGGCACTCCAGGCAGGCTGCTGCAAATGTTAAAAGTATTTGAAAGTTATCCAATAGTATTTGAACCCAGGTCTATCGGTGACTGAGAAGGTAACAGCATGGCTAGCTATCTACTGCTCCTGCTCTGACCGAATGACGTGGAACAAGGTGACATTGTAAAGCACCTGGTGACCGTTATTCCATGCGTACAGTGCTCTGTCTTTAGGGTTATAGTCCAGCATGGAGATGTGAGAGTACTTATTCTGGAACGGTATGTCAATGTACTCGTAGGTGGACGAGTTGGTGCTGAAGGCGTAATAGACCTTGGTCCCACCGGAGTAGCCATTGGTGACATACAGCGTGCCACATATCATGAAGGCCTCTCCTGCGCTCCTCTTGGGGTGGTTGGTAGTCCAGCTCTTGATGATCTGCAGGGTGTTGGGGTTCAGTTTACTGATGACAATGTTCCCTGCGTTCTGATTGGTGGCGTAAACGGCCCAGAGCCCGCCCTCATCTACCATGAGGTCGATGTCTGAGTGGCCGCCCCAGGAGTAGTGGTACATGTTGTTGTAGCCGGCGTAGTCCAGCTGGCGTGACTTGCTGATGACGGAGGTCTTGAAGTCAAACTTGATGATGGTGTGGCTCTGGAACTTGTTGAAGTAGATGGAGCCGTTGTAGACCACCTGGCCAGTGCCTGACCACGGGTGGGGGAGGCGGTGAGATGTAAAGTTGTCGGAATTCATGAAGTCGTAGATGGACTTGTACTCCCGCACAAATCGGTTGTTGTGGTAGCCATCCATGTACCACACCTAGAAAGGAATACAAGAGCATCAGAAAGTCGTACATCTCTGGTATAGTATGATATTGAATTTAGCAAGAGAACAGGTAGTACATGGGTAGAGTATGTGTACACCCCAATGTCAGAGGTATTCCTCAATGAATCAACACAAGTTCTGCAGGACAACCAGTGATATCTTAGTATGTGCTTTTATCCAACTTTTATCCCATCCTGTGATTCATGTCTTTCAATCCCTAGAAGGACATAGTTTATTGCAAGACAACCAGGAGATGTAGCTACCTTCCAGATTAGCATCAGAATGTGTTGTGGTACTAAGGTCTCTTTTCAGGCCAGTGAGCAAATCCCAGACAGTGAGGCATGGGAACACATTAGTTGTGATAATAATCACTGGTTTATACAAACCTGTTAATACAAACATACAAGCTAACATCTTACAGATTATATTTTACAACACCGCACATCTGTACTGAGTGTCCTCCCATTTGCATAATTGATAAGAACGTTTTTTGTGAGTCTGTGTTAACTGTATAATGAATAGCATAGGCATTGCAGGACCAGACCTACCCTAGTGTCATCTTCAGGAGCCAGGGGGTCAGTCATCCAGGATCCAAACCTTGATCCAGACGTCTTAATGGTAATTGGATCACTGATCCCTGTCAGCTTCCCACATGCTGCAAGAGCCAAAAACACAATGCAAGATACTGCATTCATCTCTGGACTATCAATGGTGTTTATAGGTTGGAAAACATAGTGTGTGTGTGTGTGTGTGTGTGTGTGTGTGTGTGTGTGTGTGTGTGTAGGTCAGTGACCTACTATACAATACTTTTTGTTGAAAATGATAATATCAATTTGACTTGTTTATCCAGCTTTAGTATTACAATCTATAGATCAGTTTGGTGATTTATTCAGGTTTTGACAATACTGTTTTAGCTGGAGGTTTTCTAGAAAGAACTGTGTAGATATTGTATAAATGTATGTACTAGAATCTAGATCTCCTGCTTTAGCCATCCATTTCTCTGCCTCGGAATGATGTATTCGGACAGAAAAGTCAGTTTTTATTATTCATAAGTAATGTTATCATTTATCTATGACATTGAAAGGATACTGTTGTACAGAGACCACACAACCACAAGGTGTGAGCCAACGATGAGAAACAGGCAATTCCAAAGTAACAGAGTGATGCCAAACCTTGTGGCTTGTAGTCTCTTTGTACATCCTTTCAATGTCATAGATACATGATAACTTTACTTATGAATAATGAAAACTGACTTTTCTGTTTTTACATAAACCACACACTCAATTGCTCCCCTCTTCAAATGCTATATTAAGAACAGGAACAGTAAGTGCAATATTAAAGTTTGAGTCAATTCACACAATTCCTCCCCCTAACTTCAAGTCCAGAAAACAATGTTGGGGGTTACACAAATATCTGCCCCCATTTTCCCGAGATAACAAACTAGCATATAACGTTCTGAGAGCCATATGTGTCTTAGAGCTTGGTGAGAACGTGGTTGTCCTATGGTTATTTTGCATACAACCTTCCCACAATTTTCAGGTAATGGTTCAGGATAGTTGCTTGGCTTTGGTATATTCTCATATTCTCATTTAAGGAAAAAAAAAAACATTTTCTTGGTATTTCATTACTTTAACAGATCGTTTCCTAAAAGTTAAAATATGGTTACATTTCAAAAAATGTTGGTTATGTTCTGGGAACTTTCTCTAACTGGTTTGACATTGGGAATATTCTCAAATAGTTCAGAGAACGTTAAGAAATAACGTTCTTCTGTGGAAATGTCTGTAGTGCAGCATTACGTTTCCTACAGAGTTGCATTCAACAAGGTAAAAAGTTTGTGAATGGTGGCGAACGTTAGCTAACATATTCAACTTATTTTGTATTAGCCACGACTGTTCGCGAACGTAAGATAACAGTCCGAGAAGGTAGAGTGCGGTGAACTTACATGTCTGTTTCGGGTCTAAACTGCCACTAAAAATAATCAAGTAGCCATGTAGACTTTCTACTACAGTTGAAGTCGGAAGTTTACATGCACTTAGGATGGAGTCATTAAAACTCATTTTTCAACCACTTCACAAATTTCTTGTTAACAAACTATAGTTTTGGCAAGTCGGTTAGGACATCTACTTTGTGCATGACACAAGTCATTTTTCCAACAATTGTTTACAGCCAGATTATTTCACTTATAATTCACTGTATCACAATTCCAGTGGGTCAGAAGTTTACATACACTAAGTTGACTGTGCCTTTAAACAGCTTGGAACATTCCAGAAAATTATGCCATGGCTTCAGAAGCTTCTGATATGCTAATTGACATAATGTGAGTGAATTGGAGGTGTACCTGTGGATGTATTTTAAGGCCTACTTTCAAACTCATTGCCTCTTTGCTTGACATCATGGGAAAATCAAAAGAAATCAGCCAAAACCTCAGAAAAGAAATTATAGACCTCCACAAGTTTGGTTCATCCATAGGAGCCATTCCCAAATGCCTGAAGGTACCACGTTCATCTGTACAAACAATAGTTCGCAATTATAAACACCATGGGACCACGCAGCCGTCATACCGCTCAGGAAGGAGCGTTCTGTCTCCTAGTGACGAATGTACTTTGGTGCAAAAAGTGCAAATCAATCCCAGAACAACAGCAAAGGACCTTGTGAAGATGCTGGAGGAAACAGGTACAAAAGTATCTATATCCACAGTAAAACGAGTCCTATACTGACATAACCTGAAAGGCAGATGAACAAAGAAGAAGCCACTGCTCCAAAAACGCCATAAAAAAGCCAGACTACAGCTTGCAACTGCACATGGGGACAAAGATCTTACTTTTTGGAGAAATGTCCTCTGGTCTGATGAAACAAAAATATTACTTTTTGGCCATAATGACCATCGTTACATTTGCAGGAAAAAGGGGGAGTCGCAAGCTGAAGAACACCATCCCAACCGTGAAGCACGGGGGTGGCAGCCTCATGTTGTGGGGGTGCTTTGCTGCAGGAGGGACTGTTGCACTTCACAGAATAGATGACCTCATGAGGCTCGAAAATAATGTGGATATATTGAAGCAACATCTCAAGACATCAGTCAGGAAGTTAAAGTTTGGGTCTTCCAAATGGACAATGACCCCAAGCATACTTCCAAAGTTGTGGCAAAATGGCTTAAGGACAACAAAGTCAAGGTATTGGAGTGGCCATCACAAAGCCCTAACCTCAATCCTATAGAAAATTTGTGGGTAGCACTGAAAAAGCGTGAGGCCTACAAACCTGACTCAGTTACACCAGCTCTGTCAGGAGGAATGGGCCAAAATTAACACAACATATTGTGGGAAGCTTGTGGGAGGCTACCCAAACATTTGACACAAGTTAAACAATTTAAAGTCAATGCTACCAAATACTAATTGAGTGTATGTAAACATCTAACCCACTGGGAATGTGATTAAAGAAATAAAAGCTGAAATAAGTCATTCTCTATTATTCTGACATTTCACATTCTTAAAATAAAGTGGTGATCCTAATTGACCTAAGACAGGGCATTTTTGTCAGGAATTGTGAAAAACTGAGTTTAAATTTGGCTAAGGAGTATGTTTTTTAAATGTTTAATTATTTATTATTTCACCTTTATTTAACCAGGTAGGCTAGTTGAGAACAAGTTCTCATTTGTAACTGCGACCTGGCCAAGATAAAGCAAAGCAGTGTGACACAGACAACAACACAGAGTTACACATGGAGTAAACAATAAACAAGCCAATAACACAAACAAGTCAATGACACAGTAGAGAAAATAAAGTCTATATACAGTGTGTGCAAAAGGCATGAGGAGGTAGGCAATAAATAGGCCATAGGAGCGAATAATTACAATTTAGAAGATTAACACTGGAGTGATAAATGAGCAGATGATGATGTGCAAGTAGAGATACTGGTGTGCAAAAGAGCAGAAAAGTAAATCAAATAAAAACAGTATGGGGATGAGGTAGGTAGATTGGGTGGGCTATTTATAGATGGACTATGTACAGCTACAGTGATCGGTTAGCTGCTCAGATAGTTGATGTTTAAAGTTGGTGAGGGAAATAAAAGTCTCCAACTTCAGCGATTTTTGCAATTAGTTCCAGTCACTGGCAGCAGAGAACTGGAAGGAAAGGCGGCCAAATGAGGTGTTGGCTTTGAGGATGATCAGTGAGATATACCTGCTGGACCGTGTGCTACGGATGGGTGTTGTTATCGTGACCAGTGAACTGAGATAAGGCGGAGCTTTACCTAGCATAGACTTATAGATGACCTGGAGCCAGTGGGTCTGGCGACGAATATGTAGCGAGGGCCAGCCGACTAGAGCATACAGGTCGCAGTGGTGGGTGGTATAAGGTGATTTGGTAACAAAACGGATGGCACTGTGATTACTCAGCAAACTGGATGCAGTCTGAGTGTTGGAAGCTATTTTGTAGATGACATCGCCAAAGTCGAGGATCGGTAGGATAGTCCGTTTTACTAGGGTAAGTTTGGCGGCGTGAGGGAAGGAGGCTTTGTTGCGAAATAGAAAGCCAATTCTAGATTTGATTTTGGATTGGATATGTTTAATATGAGTCTGGAAGGAGAGTTTACATTCTAGCCAGACACCTAGGTATTTATAGTAGTCCACATATTCTAGGTCGGAACCGTCCAGGGTGGTGATGCTAGTCGGGCGGGCGGGTGCGGGCAGCGTAACGGTTGAAAAGCATGCATTTGGTTCTACTAGCGCTTAAGAGCAGTTGGAGGCCACGGAAGGAGTGTTGTATGGCATTGAAGCTTGTTTGGGGGTTAGTGAGCACAGTGTCCAAGTGGGCCAGAAGTATACAGAATGGTGTCGTCTGCGTAGAGGTGGATCAGGGAATCGCCCGCAGCAAGAGCGACATCATTGATATATACAGAGAAAAGAGTCGGCCTGAGAATTGAACCCTGTGGTACCCCCATAGAGACTGCCAGAGGTCCGGACAACATGCCCTCCGATTTGACACACTGAACTCTGTCTGCAAAGTAGTTGGTGAACCAGGCGAGGCAGTCGTCAGAAAAACCAAGGCTATTGAGTCTGCCAATAAGAATACGGTGATTGACAGAGTCGAAAGCCTTGGCTAGGTCGATTAAGACGGCTGCACAGTACTGTCTTTTGTCGATGGCGGTTATGATATCGTTTAGTACCTTGAGCGTGGCTGAGGTGCACCAGTGACCGGCTCGGAATGTAAACTTCCGATTTCAACTGTATATTTTCTAGAAATAGCTAACTTATTTTCAGGTTGAATATTGTCGCTAAAAAGTCACAGTAATCCTTACAAAAGTAGGTGTTTGATGTTTCACGGTAACATTTTTGAATATTTATTCAAATCGTTCAACTGAAATTGTTCACCACAAACAGAAGCCTTGTTTGCTAACGTTTCCTCGTGTTCTCAAATGAATTGTTCTGAGAACGTTAAGCAAACTTTCCATAAAAACTACAAGAAAAGATTAGTGATGTTCAGAGAAGGTTCTAAGAACATTATTTAAAAACATACATTCCGTTCTCAGCATCAACAAAACTCTATCATGTTATGCATGTTCAGGTGTGTTGGCCGCGACCACTAATTGGCCTCACCTGACCTTAATGAGTGCTTGTTTTCTTTGAAATGGGGTCTGTTTGAATAGACTCAAATTAACAGCTTAGTATTCGTTAAAAAAAAACATCCTCAATCCATCATGGTGATGCAGTGGACTAATTCCATGGATTCACAACAGAAGATTATATGTTCAAATCTCACTGATGCTGTGTCACAATAAAAAACAAAGATGTTTGCATGATTAATGCCTAAGGAAATGCATTTCCATGTGTTCTATCTGTGCTTGGAGTAAAATTTTTTTAGCCCAAAATAAGTTGGCAGTGTTATTAAAAGTCTTATTGATACATTCAGTGAAAGTTAAGGAAGTAATTCAAAAACCTCCAAATAACCTATTATTACTGTTCTCAGAGTGTTAATAAAAGTTTCAGGAAACAAGAGTACATTTCTACTTCTGTTCTCAGAACATTTAAAAAAAACATTACATTTTACTAGGAAACAGTCATTCATTCCCACAACCAATGTGAAACCAAAAACAGTTGTTCCCACAACTTCGAAGGAACCAAATGTGCTAGCTGGATAGTGTATGCTGTCTACCATAGCTATAGTACTTGGAGAGTTATAGCTGAGCACTTGAAACAAAAATGGATAATCCTCTGAAATTGAAGTGAGCCCTTCTTTAATCTCTAAGAATTTGCTAGCACATTGGCTCTACTCCCTGCCTACAGGGTCATCCATAGAGCTACAGTCAGCATCCTAACAGTAAGCACAGTGGCACAAAGGAAAATGACTTCAATGCCTCATTCCTTACAATTGGATTTCTTCTACCTATTTCCTCCTATTTTATTTTAAATCATGTATTTTGCACCATTCATTGATTTGTTCAGCCTTTCACTTACTGTTAGCCTGTCACGACATCAACCGAACAACTATGGTGACAGATAGGATACTGTATATGCTGCGAGAGCCCTTGGTTTAGACACACATCATGCCATCTATTTAGCCTTGTATACAATCCTGTGAACAACCCATGCAACAAAGAGATTACCGAGAGAAATAATCTGTCAGTTGTTATATCCTGGTACTATTTTTAGATGACTGTCGCTACAATGGTGTGAAGCTTTTGGCCAAGAAGTGGACATAAGCTCACAGCTCATTTCTGGCACACATAACATGACATGCTAGGGATGTAGTTTCGGTTTAATAGGATTACATTAGCAACTTAATCCAAATCACCATCTAACAACTCTAAATCCTAACATGTTTAAATAGCTTCTAACCTGACATATGAGAACTGTTTCTTTTTTCATCAGCAATATTATTATGCATTGATGTGTAGTCAAGGCACGTGATTGCCTACCATCAGAGAATGACTGAGTATGTTCAAGCGATAATGTAGTGGTAGAGCATGTACCATAGTGTATAGATAGAGATCTATTGGTGTGAGAAGAATGACTACTGTAGATCTGATTGGCCCGTTGCACAAGGAATCAAAGAGGGTGTTTCGGTGTTCTCTGAGCCTACCTAATTTTTGCATGCATGCACGAAGCCTCTCTTCAAGATTTGACACTCTGTTTTGTAGCTCCTCGTAGTCATAGGCGCCGATCTCCTCCTGGAGTTCGTTTAGCACAGACGTCAGATTCTGGAGCTCCTCTTTAAACCGCAATACCAATTTTGCATCGGCTTTGTACTCCTCCAACACTGGTATCAATGGCCTAAGTTCCTCCATTTTCGCTTTTATTGCCTGAAAGGTTAAAATAGGCTTGGTTCAGTGTTATGCGAGCAAATGGGTGTTCCACACCTGTCTTACCCTACTCTGGCTGTCTCCCTATGGTGAGTTCAGAGTGGACCTAACACATTCAACAGTATCATGAGTGGATGTGACATCATCACAAACATAAGCAGCATGAAACAAGTCCTCGGTACACCAAAAACAATTGGGAAAATATTTTATTTTCACCTTTTAAAATGCAACATCTTAGGGTTACATGCTTTTGTGTCACATTCAACAATGTTTCCTTATTTTTTGTGGTAACCAGTTATGCATTGACAAAACTAAACAGGATATGGAATTGAATAAAACAAAAGTAATATTAATTTAAAAAAACTGAACTAAATCTATTGATGGAATGCATCGACACTAACATGCAGAAATGCAAAGAGCAGTGCAGGTCTGAGGGTGAAAAGGGTGCTAGTTTTCAAATAAACTGCATGGTGCAAATAGTCAGTGGTCAAGTTCAGGGATAGAACACTGGAATAGAACTGCCTCTTCAGTCTCTGCAGCTTTGATATAATTTCCTAAAGTTAGCCCTGCAAGCAAGAAAATGAGATACTGTTGAGTGTTGAATAATCTAACTCACTAGCCTAATATACACACACAAAACGTGCAAGGGTCATCACTCCCAGGGTTGCTCATGACAGACACATAACATAAACATAGCATTGGTGAGGATAGGTGGGGAACACACACAAACATACACACACTAACAAACATAAACGTCATCAGAATAGTTGATGATGTTACATTTTAATTCCAGAGACAAGCATTTAGGTGTATGGGTTTCATTCACAGCAGGGGCTGTATGTATCATGCTTCTCAGAGTAGTAGTGCTGATCTCGGATGTGAATGAATACTATTATATGGACAATAAGGACCTGATCCTAGCTCAGCACTCCTACTCTGAGAGGCTTGATAAATATGGACCCAGAACTCCACTTACAGCACATCTCTTTGTACAATGTTGTCTATGTAAGAGTAGGGTTGCAAAATTCTAGGAACATTAAATAAATTCCCTGGTTTTCCCGGAATCAGGAGGGAAAAAGCAGCAAATCCGGAATCCTCCAACCAGGATTTCAGGAAAAACAGGAAATGTATTGAAAGTTCACGGAATTTAGCAACCCTAAGAGAAATGTTGACATACCTTGTATTGCCTGGCAATGTTCTGCTTGTGGTTCTCCTCCACCTGTTTAAACTTGGTCTCCAGACCTTTCAGCTGAACCTCCATCCTCTCCACGTACTGCAGGTCTCTCTGGGTCCGTTGGTCTAGCACCTGGATAGACTGGGTCATGTTCTGGACCTAACACAGGGGAAAATAGAAAAACGTGTCTCTTAAAGCCCTAAATGTACCTAAATACAGCCCAAACACTTGTGTATTCAGGTCTTCCCAGGCTTATTATTTAATTCCATTTTTGGAATCAAAATAAACAAATTATACACCCAATAAACACAAAGATATAGATTTTAGCCATCAATGTTTCTTCAACAATGTTGGTGCATGACACAATTTCTTGTGGATAACTGACTACAAAATCTGACACTGTATAACCTCTGACGTGTGTAGGCAGAGAATACATCATTTCAGGTGCTCAAGAGAAACAAAGTGTTATGTGTACTTAAGGATCAAGCCGAATCAGAAAGACATCAATTTCTGACCCCAAATGACCCACAGCAGTGATAGAGATTGAGAGTATGCTATACATGGACTGCTGGTTGTTCCACATCAAGGTGCCAAAGTTGCACAACATCTGGCCTCCAAACAAAACTACTGCATAAGACTGAATGTCAGATCATATCAAATGATGATGACAGCAAATCAATATTGGCAATACAGGGTGAACTGAACTGCTATTGTCAAGGAGCCATACAAGTAACTCTAGTAACTCTTGTAAGTCGCTCTGGATAAGAGCGTCTGCTAAATGACTTAAATGTAAATGTAGTCCTCTGGCCAGAGGCTGCTGCTGCTGAGAAGATGTTGGAGAGAAATGAGTGTGGGAGATATGGTTGTCATGATGCAACTGGTGAATGGCGCTTGTTCTAGTGGCAGTCTGGTAGTGGGTGGTTATGGGTACTGTAGTATATCATGCTACATGGGGGGGGGTTACTTTTTCTAGCAGCTGTCGGAGCTGTTTGGTCCTGGCGTCCCGCGAGCACATGGACTGTTGAGGCGCCACCACAGTGCAGACACAGCGGCCCTCCGTGTCCTGGGCTGAGCTGTAAACCTGCCATGACTCCTCAGGGTTGGCTGGGAGCACCTAGGATGGACAGACAGGGTGAGAGAAGGAGAGAGAGGGAAAGACAGACAGACCGGGAGAGAGACAGACAGGGAGAGAGAGAGAGACAGGGAGATAGACAGACAGGGAGAGAGAGGGAAAGACAGAAAACAGACAGAAAACAGACAGACAGAGACAGACAGACAGACAGACAGACAGTGAGAGAGATAGACAGACAGACAGTGAGAGAGAGGGAAAGACAAATAAGGAGAGATAAACAGACAGTGAGAGAGGGAAAGACAGTGAGAGAGAGGGAAAGACAGTGAGAGAGAGGGAAAGACAGATAGGGAGAGAGAGACAGACAGATATGGAGAGACAGACAGACGGACGGACGGACAGACAGACAGACAGACAGACAGACAGACAGACAGACAGACAGACAGTGAGAGAGATAGACAGACAGTGAGAGAGAGAGGGAAAGACAGATAGGGAGAGAGAGACAGACAGCCAGACAGGGAGGTAGACAGTGAGAGAGAGGGAAAGACAGATAGGGAGAGAGAGACAGACAGACAGACAGTGAGCGAGATAGACAGTGAGAGAGAGAGGGAAAGACAGATAGGGAAAGACAGATAGGGAGAGAGAGACAGACAGCCAGGCAGGGAGATAGACAGTGAGACAGGGGGAAAGACAGTGACAGATAGGGAGAGAGAGACAGACAGCCAGACAGGGAGATAGACAGTGAGAGAGAGGGAATGACAGAGAGGGAAAGACAGATAGGGAGAGAGAGACAGACAGACAGACAGACAGACAGACAGACAGACAGACAGACAGTGAGCGAGATAGACAGACAGTGAGAGAGAGGGAAAGACGGATAGGGAGAGAAAGATGAATGAAAACAGGTTATTCATATAGAGATGTGATGTGACAGTATTAACATGTTTACACCATACTGCGCTGGTTCAGACATTTCTCTTTCACATTGTCCTCTCCAGCACGGTTCCAGCAGCCATGGAGGGTGCGTAACCAAGCCAGTACAGTTCAGCTTGCTTGGGCTCGGCAGGGCACGGCTCACATTGGCTCAGTAGTGTGTAGGATTTAAGATAGACTACATTACTACTCTTATCTAAAACATATTAGTTTACTCTAAAATGATGTCATCACATTTTTGGAGGTTTGGACGAAAAGCATGATCTCTGCCAAGAAATGTGTGCCAGTTTGATGCAGAATATTTTCACCACAGGGATTTACATAACCTTTTTCTAAAATGATGACATACGATTACATAAAATGCCATCTGTAGTGTTGAACCTTGCCGTATGTTCCCACCTAATCTCCGACCATCAAAATGACTATCCACATTCTAAAGGCAATGGGGCTGACAAAAGGAGTTGACATCAAATTGAGGGAAACAACTTTGTAAATCTACTCAAATAGCTTTGCTGGATTGTGATGATATTAAATCATAATCTAGTATATCTAAACACTTAATGTAGCCCACAGGAATTTAATCTGTGCCATTTATGTCAATGAAACCTTACATTTTCAACTCTCCAATAAAGTCATGGCGTAAAGTCAGTCAATATATATATATACACACATGCCATTTCGCATTTTTATCCAAAGCGATTTATAGTCATGCGTGCATACATTTTATGTACTGGTGGTAGGGGGAATCGAACACACTATCCTGGTGGTGCAAGCGCTATGCTCTGCAAAATGAACAACAGAGGACCAAGCCTATTTATCACTAAGCCTTCAGAGTAAAAATGAGATACAGAGTCTGCTCTAAATGTGGATTGGTCACAGTTTTACAACTACATGGTTGAACCCAGAGCCATAAATAGACATATGGACAGAAATATGGCTCTACATTAACCCTGGCAAGTGGTGACATGCAGTGTATTGTGCTCAAATCCATTGTCTACAATGTGTCTACATTATCTGTTAGTGTTCTTATATAATGTAGCATTATTCTGCTCTTTATATTCAATTACATTAGTCACAGACAATCTCAGAACTGTTATAATTGTCCATCATTGCCACACTTCTTCTCCAACATATATCAGTTAAACCATTTTGCAAATGTGTGAAAGTTGTTGAAACCTACACTATGGCTAACAAGAATAGTAAGATAATGATTTGCCGTTTATTCAACTATATGTTTATGGATAGGCCTACTCGTCATTACAGTCCATTTTGATTTATTTTCATGCACAAGCAACACCTGTTTTTTTCTTTCAATTTCCAACCAACATTAGGTATCAATTATAGGTATAGGCCTACTAAATAACTATTGCAATCTATCCTCTGCAGATTCTAATGGTTCCTGGATCTGCTGTCACTCACGCCGGTGCTCCGGTCCGCTGTCCCTCCTGATAATACCGAGAGCTTGTTGGTGTTAAGTCCCACCAAGGACGGTAACGTCTGCGACATCCAGTTAGTAATCATAGCCATCGTGCTCAACACCACTCCAATCTTCAGTAAAGGCACCGACATAACTGCGCTCTTGTCCTATTACCAAAATTGTCCTTGTACACATTCCAGTGAAGAACTAACTAGACAATTCATATTGCCAATCATTGGATGCAACGGCAGGGCTGCAACAGCGGTGAGTTTAGGTTTGAACATCTTTGGCTGACAGGTGGTTTCTGCTCTCTTCAAAAGCCACTTTGATGATGGCTCAATGTAGTTGTTGGAAAATGTGAAGTGGTTCTCCCGCAATCGCTTTCGAGTTTAGAAGATGACAGGGATTCAGTCGCCTCTCCCATTCGCTGAATACCCCCGCCCACCGCGCCGGCATAGAACAACTTTCCGTTGAAATGAAATTCATGGCGCCACGCGTTGGCGCTTGCCACAGCGAAACAGGACTATGTACCTTGCCACCAAATTCAAGAAAATGCCATGACAGGAAAACAATATCTAAATAGCATAACTTCAGACATTGAAGTCAATTGTGTGATAGATTCAATTTAAGTATGAAACCCTGCAAACGCAATGGAGACAAAACGAACCTAGACGACATGTTTCAGACTGGATAGCGTAATTGTGTAGGTTGGCTACTTTAATAACGGTGGCTTGATGACTATGGGGACAAGAACTGTAATAATCCAATCACATTGAAACCACCAGCCTCAATTTTTTTGAATGGCGCCATAGAAAGCAAGGTAGCCTACGAGTCCCATTTAATCCAATAAAGAAGTGCCGGATTTTGATTGTCATTCACAGAAAAAACATGTAGACAATTCATAATCTACGTAAGTGTTTGACAGTAAATCTGATTAATCGTAGACATTTGAATCAGCATCAGATTCAACATAAAGCTTGTACAAGGTCCGTGGCGCAATAATGAGATATTCAGCATCTGTACTGAAATGCAGTTAATGCACTGTTCTTGACCTGTTTTAACCAACCAGGTCCAGGGATATCGAGGGACATTCCGCCACCTTGTCGTTACGAATGGTATTGCACGTCCGTTTGTCAGGTACTGTAGCCCAGTATTGTGTTAAAAAAAAACAAGATAAGCTTTAAAAACTATATATTTCTGTTTATTTTCTCTTTCATGAGTTACAGACATTTGTTTTTATCATCTCTTGTTTGGTTGCTTCTTTTTGTCTTTTTGTTTAAAAAATATATAATATATTTCTTCCACATTTAATAAGCTATATATATTTATTTTCTTTGTTTGGATGTTGTTGGTTATATTGCACTAGTTGTTTGGGATCAAAAATAAGGAATTAACATACAATACATTACATCACATTCACTGTTCATAATACAAACAGATTACAAATGATTATAAGGAATTCAAAAGTCAATCATCTTCCTAGTATTGCCATAGCCTGCCATACCAGCATCATGAATACGATGACAATGATTAGTTGAATGAATCAGAACTTTGGTGCTTTCAAATGGCACCAAATGTATGATTCATTCAACTAATCACGAGCTTGATGATTAGTTGATTAAGTATGTGATCAAGTGTCTTAGTGCTAGTCTAGAACAAACGCTTGAACCTCTTGTTGGTGTCCAGGAAAGTTTGACAGGTTGTATTGTGGCAGCCAGGAAGAGGCGCTGTGGCACTGTGAGTGCAATGCATCTCTGAATTGAGAAACAATTCCTTAGAAAGATGGAGATAAGAAGAACATGTTCATGGAGACCATTCCAAATTAATACGAGTTATTAATCATAGAAAAAGTCAAATGTTTTGGAATTGTTTAGAATTTTAGAGCAATAATAGCAGTCTATTATTATTGTGTTGAAATAGTTTTGTTTTCATATTTCTGTCTGCAGTGTTAGTATAACCAGAAGAGTCTATTCATGTTAGGCTACAATCTGGTGTTAATGCATTGCTTTAATAAGATTTCTAATTAAGCCTTTTATCTGACATATTTGTTATATTCGGACTATCAAATCAAATTGCAATTAACTAGATGCAAGGATGTCACTGTGACATTTCTCGCGTATTTCAGTGTAGACATTATAAAGTACATTATCCTATCGCTCACATAGCTTAATTGGAGTGAATTTGGAATTAGTTCGATGCATTGAATGTGAAACGCCAATTGAAACATTTCAGTATAGCCTACCCTACCTCACTGATTAAATACATTGATGATTTTGATTTTGTCAAATTTTGTTATAGATACAATAGATAGTTTGGCTACAGAAATGCCTCTGAACGCACATTAGCCCTTATCAATTTTACGAGAATGACGGAATCCCTTTATCGTTCAGCATAATCTATTTTAACCTCTTAATCTCGAGACCGACAACGTTGTTAAATAGGTAATTTGTAGGATAATTGCTAAGCATGGTTTGGATATTTTAAATGGGGAATAAAATGGCGTTTATAAACCTACTTGGGTGAGTTCGGTGCCCATCAAGACAAGGAGGGTGAGACTCAGGAGCTTGTTAGTAGGCTGCATCGCTTGCCTCCGATAGCACTAGATCCAGTGATTTCACATGCAGATTGTCTTTTTCCACTGTAATGTCTTCTTCTTCTTTTATACACGTCGTCTTGCAATCTTCGTTGCAGCGCTAAAGCACACAAATAAAGGTAAAGAACAAATCTAGTGTGAGGAGCAGTCACTGCATGATGTTCAATGCTTCTCAGTGCGTTGTGCAGAAGATCCCTTTCCTTCTGTCTTCCTTCTGTCAGCCACCTCGCATGAGAAGCATGGAAAGAAAAAACATTCGCAAAAGTTGGCTCCGCAAAACAAGGACAGGGGTGTGTGTGACAATGCGGGAGGGAGCTGGCTGTGGTGCTGAAACCGGATGTGACAGGAACGGGCGTGTGGAATTCAAGAATGATTGGGCGGGGTTGGAGGGGGCTCATATGAGAAAAGAGGTTCTATAACAGGTTTTTATCGAAAGAATGGGGTTAATAACATGCAGAATCCTACATAATGACTATGATTCAATGCAAAAATGGGGCCTGGGATCTGCTGAGATGTGAAGTCAGGCCATAATTAATAGTTGTAGGCTACAGCATAGTAGCATTCTCATATTTCTGTTGGCTTAAACATACCTCTCAAAATAATTTTGCATGAAATCATGGCATCCATCTAAAGCTTAGGCTGCACCCTTCATCTTGGTTACTATGTTCATGCTGTGAATTCTCAAAGTCATGTCTTACATGCCTATCCCATATTAACTCTTTGTAGTTCAACCCTGTGATAATAGATTACTAGATTCCTGTCTCTAGAGTCCTTTTTCCCCTGTCTAGGTCTTTAGATGGCATTTCCTAATCTCCCTCCGTCCTCTTTACCTTCCTTGATCTTTTCTAAAAGGGTAGAGGGGAAACAAGAAAAGGAGGGGATGTAATGGAAAGTGAGGTGCAGAAGAATGTGTGGTATAACCAGCCAATGTCACAAAGAAGACACAAGTCAAGGAAAGCAGTTTGTCTTTTTGCACCCAGTTCAGAAAGTGAATAGTAGCCCTGCTGGGATTTTATTTATCCTATGAACTGTAGGCTATTGTAAATAGCTCCTCTATCTAACCATGTCAACCTGAAACACAGTGGTATTTGTGTTACTAGATGGGAGTCTTGCTATAAGAAAACAGTAGTATTTGTGTTAGTAGATAGGAGTCTTGCTATAATGAAACATAGTGATATTTCTGTTACTATAAGGGAGTCTCGCTATAAGTAAACAGTTGTATTTATGTTTCTAGATGGGAGTCTTGCTCTAAGGAAACAATGTTATTTATGTTACTAGATGCGATTCTTGCTATAAGGAAACAGTTGTATTTCTGTTACTAGATGGGAGTCTTGCTATAAGGAAACAGTGTTTTGTTTCTGTTACTAGATGGGAGTCTTTCTATAATGAAACTAGGATATGGAGATTGGGGTTTTGTTTAAGTCTCTGGAATATTTCCAGTGTTTCAAATCCTTCCGGCAAACTATCAAAGCTGAATTAATAAAGCACAGACATTTTGTTCTTTGGTGTTTTCCTTCCTACATCAGCCTCCTACAGGGTTGGGGATCAATTCCAAGGGGCATGAGATATATAATTCAATCACACTTTCAGAGCAGCCTGCATATCATGCCTAATTGATACACACACATGCGCACGGTACTGCATGCTTCCACATCTGTTGCACTGCTGTGTTTTAAAGCAAGCACGGTGCTGTGCCTACCCAGAAATTGTACTGAACAAGCAGTGCCTTTTCCCTAATCCAAGAAGGAGCCTCAAAGACAAAAGAGAATAGCCTAGGGATGAGGTGGCCCACTTTCTGACACTTCTTTCTGTTCTCCCAATAGTCCTAGAAGTATGGGGACACCACTGTTTGTGTTCATATAGTATTTCAGACTGTAACCCAGGCTATTAAAGACCCTTGAGGCATTGATCATATTTGATCATTTAAAGTGGCAATCTGTAGTAGCTACATCCATATTTGCACTTGTAAACTAATGATGTTTCTTGACTAATATAACTTATAAATGCCTCGTGAGCTTAGTTCAACTGTCGTACCCCATCACAACCCAAAATATAAGCTTGTTTTACTACAATGTTTGTAAACAAATGACATGTAAACAAACACTGTATAGCCTCAAAGCATGGTTAAAACTATAATTGTGATATCATGGATGGTCAGTTATTGCATCCATAGCTCTATCTATGAATTTGAGAGTGGTTACAATTGAATTTGAGAGTGGTTACATTTCCCTAGCCCCACCCCTCAGCTTTTTAGTGAAACAAGTAGGGAAACAGTAGAATGCTTTGTTATTGTTTCAACTAATGATTACCACTTTAAAAAGCTCAGAGTGGTATACTACAATGCAAGCTAGATCTACTCAGGCTTTTATAAAGCTAATCAGCTTCAGTTAGCTTCACATTCCAGCTCAGGCTTCATCCAAACTATGACGGTGGATTTAGCACGTCCACCTGCCGCTAACTTCTTTTATTATGTTATACCACGGCATTGTTGAATACTCGTTTCTGATTGGCAAGAAGGGCATTCTAGAATGGACATTAAAACCAGATAATATTAAACATTTTGGTGACTTTAATATTCACATGGAAAATAACACAGACTACTCCAAAAGGCTTTCGGAGCCATCAACTCAGTGGGTTTTGTCCAACATGTCTCCTGACCTACTCATTGCCACAGTCATACTCTGGACCTAGTTTTGTCCCATTGAATAAATGTTGTGGATCTTAATGTTTTTCCTCATAATCCTGGACTATTGGACCACCACCATTTCATTACGTTTGCAATCGCAACAACTAATCTGCTCAGACCCCAACCAAGGATCATCAAAAGCCGTGCTATAAATTCTCAGACAACCCAAAGATTCTTAGATGCCCTTCCAGACTGCCTCCACCTACCCAAGGACGTCAGAGTACAAAAATCAGTTAACCACCTAACTGAGGAATTCAATTTAACATTGCGTAATATGATGCAGTCGCACCCAAAACAAAAAACATTTGTCATAAGAAACTAGCTCCCTGGTATACAGAAAATATCAGAGCCCTGAAGCAAACTTCCAGAAAATTGGAATGGAAATGGCGCTACATCAAACTGGAAGTCTTCCGACTAGCTTGGAAAGACAGTACCGTGCAGTATCGAAGAGCCCTCACTGCTGCTCGATCATCCTATTTTTCCAACTTAATTGAGGGAAATAAGAACAATCCAAAATTTACTTTTGATACTGTTGCAAAGCTAACTAAAAAGCAGAATTCCCCAAAAGAAGATGGCTTTAACTTCAACAGTGATAAATTCATGAACTTCCTTGACGAAAAGACCATGATCATAGAAAGCAAATTACGGACTCTTTAAATCTGAGTATTTCTCCAAAGCTAAGTTGTCCCGAGTCTGCACAACACTGCCAGGACCTAGGATCAAGGGAGACACTCAAGTGTTTTAGTACTATATCTCTTGACACATTGATGAAAATAGTCATGGCCTCTAAACCTTCAAGCTGCATACTGGACCCTATTCCAACTCAACTACTGGAAGCGCTACTTCCTGTGCTTGGCCCTCCTATGTTGAACATAATAAACGGCTCCCTATCCACCGGATGTGTACCAAACTCACTAAAAGTGGCAGTAATAAAGCCTCTCTTGAAAAAACCAAACCTTGACCCAGAAAATATTAAAAAAGGAAGATATAAAAATATAAAAAAGTTGTTGTGCAGCAACTCACTGCCTTCCTGAAGACAAACAATGTATACTAAACGCTTCAGTCTGGTTTTAGACCCCATCATAGCACTGAGACTGCACTTGTGAATGTGGTAAATGACCTTTTAATGGCGTCAGACGAGGCTCTACATCTGTCCTCGTGCTCCTAGACCTTAGTGCTGCTTTTGATACCACCGATCACCACATACTTTTAGAGAGATTGGAAACTCAAATTGGTCTACAAGAACAAGTTCTGGCCTGGTTTAGATCTTATCTGTCAGAAATATATCAGTTTGTCTCTGTAGATGGTTTATCTTCTGACAAATCAACTATATAATTCAGTTTTCTTCAAGGCTCTGTTTAAGGACCACTATTGTTTTCACTATATATTTTACCTCTCGGAAACACAATGTCAACTTTCACTGCTATGCGAATGACACACAGCTGTACATTTCGATGAAACATGGTGAAGCCCCAAAATTGCCCTCCCTGGAAGCCTGTGTCTCAGACATAAGGAAGTGGATGGCACCCCAAAATTAGATCACATTACTCTAGCCTCTCTACACTGGCTTCCTGTTAAGGATAGGGCTGAGTTCAAGGTTTTACTGCTAACCTACAAAGCACTACACCGGCTTGCTCCTACCTACCTTTCCGATTTGGTCCTGCCGTACATACCTACACGTACGCTATGGTCACAAGACGCAGGCCTCCTAATTGTCCCTAGAATTTCTAAGCAAACAGCTGGAGGCAGGGCTTTCTCTGATAGAGCTTAATTTTTATGGAATGGTCTGCCTATCCATGCGAGAGTCGCAGACTCGGTCTGAACCTTTAAGTCTTTATTGAAGACTCATCTCTTCAGTAGGTCCTATGATCGAGTGTAGTCTGGCCCAGGAGTGTGAAGGTGAGCAAAAAGGCACTGGAACAACAAACTGTCTTTGCTGTCTCTGCCTGGCCAGTTCCCCTCTCTCCACTGGGATTCTCTGCCCCAAACCCTATTACGGGGGCTGTGTCACTGGCTTACTGGTGCTCTTCCATGCCGTCCTTAGGAGGGGTGCGTCATTTGATTGGGTTGAGTTACTGATGTGGTCTTCCTGTCCAGGTTGGCAACCCTCCCCCCAGATTCGTGCCGTGGGTGAGATCTTCTTGGGCTATACTCGGCCTTGTCGCAAGATAGTAAGTTGGTAGTTGAAGATAACCCTCTAGTGGGGTGGGGGCTGTGCTTTGGCAAAGTGGGTGGGGTTATATCCTGCTTGTTTGGCCCTGTCCGGTATCGTCGGACGGGGCCACAGTGTCTCCCGACCCCTCCTGTCTCAGCCTCCAGTATTTATGCTGCAATAGTTTATGTGTTGGGGGGCTAGGGTCAGTCTGTTATATCTGGAGTATTTATCCTGTCTTATCCGGTGTCCTGTGTGAATTTAAGTATGCTCTCTCTAATTCTCTCTCTCTCTCTCTCTCTCTCTCTCTCTCTCTCTCTCTGAGGACCTAAGCCTTAGGACCATGCCTCAGGACCACATGACAGAGAGATGTGGTAGAGATACTCTGAATGAAAAGCCAACTGACATTTACTCCTGAGGTGCTGACCTGTTGTACCCTCTACAACCACTGTGATTATTATTATCTGAACCTGCTGGCCATCTATGAACATTTGAACATCTTGGCCATGTTCTGTTATAGCTAGAAGAGGAATGGCCACACCTCATAGCCTGGTTCCTGTCTAGGTTTCTTCCTAGGTTATGGCCTTTCTAGGGAGTTTTTCCTAGCCACCGTGCTTCTACACCTGCATTGCTTGCTGTTTGGGTTTTTAGGCTGGGTTTCTGTACAGCAATTTGTGACATCACCTGATGTAAGAAGGGCGTTATAAATACATTTGATTGACTTGATTGATAACGGGACAGGTGGTAGGCAGTTGGAACAACAGTTGGAACAGTTGGAAAATATATTGTGACACCTTGCAATCATGACGCAATAAGCATCTACACATGCAGACCGTACTTTCTACAAAGGTACAGAAAGCTAAACCAACAACTACACACAAACTGAAATTTGATACATTGTAAACGCAGGTCCAAGAGGAAAAACCATAGCTAGTTAGCGTTGATTGTTTTTGCAGGGATATATTTTTTGGGGAGCATCTGATGACCTAACATGGTGAGTGATGAACATAAATTTTTCCTGTCCCCACCTCCGCTAAAGCTGTCAAATCCTCCCACATGTTTCTAGTTGGACCAGATGTTTTCAGCAACTGCTATTTTTGAATTCGGTTGTGTCACACCCTGATCTGTTCCACCTGTCTTTGTGATTGTCTCCACCCCCCCGGTGTCGCCCATCTTCCTCATTATCCCCTGTGTATTTATACCTGTGTTTTCTGTTTGTCTGTTGCCAGTTTGTTTTGTTTCGTCAAACCTACCAGTGTTTTCCCCTCTGTTCTTTCTCTCGATTGTTCCTGTTTTCTAGTTTTCCCGGTATTGACCTTTTCTGCCTGGCCTTACCCTGAGCCTGCCTGCCGTCCTGTACCTTTGCCCCACCTATCTGGATGACTGACTGCCTACCCCGACCCTGAGCCTGCCTGCCATCCTGTACCTTTGCCCCACCTATCTGGATGACTGACTGCTTACCCCGACCCTGAGCCTGCCTGCCATCCTGTACCTTTGCCCCACCTATCTGGATGACTGACTGCCTACCCCGACCCTGAGCCTGCCTGCCATCCTGTACCTTTGCCCCACCTATCTGGATGACTGACTGCCTACCCCGACCCTGAGCCTGCCTGCCATCCTGTACCTTTGCCCCACCTATCTGGATGACTGACTGCCTACCCCGACCCTGAGCCTGCCTGCCATCCTGTACCTTTGCCCCACCTATCTGGATGACTGATCCCTGCCTGCCTTGACCTGTCTTTTGTCTGCCCTTGTTGGATTAATAAACTGTTGTTACTTTGACGTTGTCTGCATCTGGGTCTTACCTGAAACGTGATAGGTTGTCATATTTATTTTTGCAGGTTCATAGTCTGAGAGGACGTGCGCCCATAATAATGTTATTTGTACCACATACAAGGTAAATTATTGGATTCTTCACACACCACAATAAGATAGTACCCCATTAAATGAAAGCAAGCTTTGCTTTTATACTTACAAGACCATCAGGCTTGATTATGTGAGCTGATTTGTCTTGTAGTAATGTGGTGCATGCCTGTAATTCCTTAAACCTTTATTTTAACAATACATATCATTGGGCAGTAGGCGCCCAACATAACAGGTGGTAGTGTGTTGGACACAGTAGTTCAGATAGATAGAGCCGGTTTGCATCCCTCATTTCTGTAACTGTTAGCTTACCTGTGTAATGTTGATATAAGCTCAGAACCACTCTAACTCTATCAGGTTGGATGGGGAGCATCGCCTCACAGCTATTTTCAGGTCTCTCCAGAGATATTCGATCGGGTTCAAGTCCTGGCTCTGGCTGGTCCACTCAAGGACATTCAGAGACTTGTCCCGAAGCCACTCCTGCGTTGTCTTGGCTGTGTGCTTAGGGTCGTTGTCCTTTTGGAAGGTGAACCTTCGCCCCCAGTCTGAGGTTCTGAGCGCTCTGGAGCAGTTTTTCTTCAAGGATCTCTCTGTACTCCGTTCATCTTTCCCTCAATCCTGACTAGTCTTCCAGTCCCGGCTGCTGAAAAACATCCCCACAGCATGATGCTGCCACCACCATGCTTCACCGTAGGGATTGTGCCAGTTTTCCTCTTGACTTGACGCCTGGCATTCAGGCCAAAGAGTTCGATCTTGGTTTCATCAGACCAGATAATCTTGTTTCTCATGGCCTAAGAGTCCTTTAGGTGCCTTTGGCAAACTCCAAGCAGGAGTGGCTTCCGTCTGGCCACTCTACCATAAAGGCCTGATTAGTGGAGTGCTGCAGAGATGGTTGTCTTTCTGGAAGGTTCTCCCAACTCCACAGAGGAACTCTGGAGCTCTGTCAGAGTGACCATCGGGTTCATGGTCACCTCCCTGACCAAGGCCCCTTCTCCCCAGATTGCTCAGTTTGGCAAGGTGGGCAACTCTAGGAAGAGTCTTGGGGGTTACAAACTTATTCCATTTAAGAATGATGAAGGCTACTATGTTATTGGAGACCTTCAATACTGCAGAATTGATTTCATACCCTTCCCCAGATCTGTGCCTCAATACAATCCTGTCTCTGAGCTCTACGGACAATTCCTTCGACCTCATGGCTTGGTTTTTGCTCTGATATCCATTCTCAACTGTGGGACGTTATATAGATGTTTACGTAACATCCTGATTTGGTACTTTCAATACTTATATATGCCATTGGGACATTTCGTATACCATTTGGACATGGTTCAATGACTTTTGGGTTTGGAAGCCGACTTCCTATGATCATATATGGCAAATGGACATAACATCCTTATTTGGTACCTTCAATACTGATATATGCCATTTGGACATTTCTTATGCCATTTGGAAATGGTTCACTGACTTTAGGGTTCAGAAGCCGACTTCCTATGATCATATATGGCAAATGGCCAAACATAGGCCTTATGGACAAACTCAATAAAATAACACAAATGTATGTCCATATGGTTACTACAGATGTGTAATTGACAAACATTTAGAAAACATCCAAATAGCACTTTGTATGAGGTTTTAAAATGTCACCCTGGAGACCTGACATTGTGACCATTTCCCATATGAAATCCTACGGTGGAGCGTGTTCGCCCCTACGGGATTTTTGGTTTATGACACTTGGCATTTGCAATGTTCCGCTTGCAATATGTTTTTGATGAACTGCCGTCCATTTGAGTGGTATTTGCGATTGTGCATATGGTTCGCCCAATGCCAATAAGTAGCCATTCATTTTTGTAAATTTCATGGGCTCACTGAGTCTGTTCATAGTCAAAGCTTTCCTTCATTTTGGGTCAGTCACAGTGGTCAGGTATTCTGCCACTGTGTACTCTCTGTTTAGGGCTAAATAACATTCTAGTCTGCTCTGTTTATTTGTTAAAACTTTCTAATATGTCATGTAATTATCTTTTTGTTTTCTCATGATTTGGTTGGGTCTAATTGTTTTGCTGTCCTCGGGCTCTGTGGGGTCTGTTTGTGTTTGTGAACAGAGCCCCAGGATCAGATTGCTTAGGGGACTCTTCTCCAGGTTCATCTCTCTGTAGGTGATGGCTTTGTTATGGAAGGTTTGGGATTTGCTTCCTTTTAGGTGGTTGTAGAATTGAACGTCTCTTTTCTGGATTTTGATAATTAGCGGTAATCGGCTCTGCATGCATTATTTGGTGTTTTACGTTGTACACATAATATATATATTTTGCAGGTTTCTGCATGCAGAGTCTCAAAATGGTGTTTTTGCCATTTTGTGAATTCTTGTTTGGTGAGCGGACCCCAGACCTCACAACAATAAAGGGCAATGGGTTCTATAACCGATTCAAGTATTTTTAGCCAGATCCTAATTGCTCTGTCAACTTTTATGTTCCTTTGGATGGCATAGGAGGCCCTTCTTGCCTTGTCTCTCAGATCATTCACAGCTTTGTGGAAGTTACCTGTTGCGCTGATGTTTAGGCTGAGGTATGTATAGCTTTTTGTGTGCTCTAGGGCAACGGTGTCTAGATGGAATTTGTTTGTGGTCCTGGCAAGATTTACTGTCAGGGCCCAGGTCTGACAGAATCTGTGCAGAAGATCTAGGTGCTGCTGTAGGCCCTCCTTGGTTGGGGACAGAAGCACGAGATCATCAGCACCAGACCATCAGCAAACAGTAGAAATTTGACTTCAGATTCTATTAGGGTAAGTCGGGTGCTGCAGACTGTTCTATTGCCCTTGCCAATTTGTTAAAATACATGTTGAAGAGGGTGGGGCTTAAGCTGCATCCCTGTCATTCCCATGGCCCTGTGGAAAGAAATGTGTGTGTTTTTTGCCAATTTTAACCGCACACTTGTTGTTTGTGTACATGGATTTTATAACGTCATATGTTTTACCCCCAACACCACTTTCCATTGCCAAATTGAGTCAAAAGCTATCTTGAAGTCAACAAAGCATGCCAAGACTTTGCATTTGTTTTGTTTTGTTTATTTGTCAATTAGGGTGTGCAGGGTGAATATGTGGTCTGTCTTATGATAATTTAGTAAAAAGCAAATTTGACATTTGCTCAGTACATTGTTTTCACTGAGGAAATATACAGCTGTGCTGTTAATGATAAAGCAGAGGATTTTCTCAAGGTTGCTGTTGACGCATATCCCACAGTAGTTATTGGGGTCAAATTTGTCTCCATTTTTGTGGATTGGGGTTATCAGTCTTTGGTTCCAAATATTGGGGAAGATGCCAGAGCTGAGGATGATGTTAAAGAGTTTAAGAATAGCCAACTGGAATTTGTGGTCTGTATATTTTATCATTTCATGTAGGATACCATCAGCACCACAGGCCTTTTTGGGTTGGGGGGTTTGTATTTTGTCCTGTAGTTCATTCAATGTAATTGGAGAATCCAGTGGGTTCTGGTAGACTTTAATAGCTGATTCTAAGATTTGTAATTGATCATGTATATGTTTTTGCTGTTTTTTCTTTGTAATGGAGCCAAAAAGAGTGGAGAAGTGGTTTATCTGCACATCTTTGTTTCTGGGTCTCTATGTTTTTGTTTGAATAGGTTTCTCAATTTCTTTGTTAGGTTTTGGCATTCTTCATCAAACCATTTGTCATTGTTATTCATTTTCTTAGGTTGTCTGCTTGAATTTTTGTTGATTTGATAGGGAAGCTGAAAGGTCAAATATACTGTTTAGGCATTCTACTGCCAAGTTTACACCTTCACTATTACAATGAAATTTTTTGTCTAAAAGGGATTGAATTTGTTGTTGCCTAATTGTTTTTTGGTAGGTTTCTACAATACTTTCATTCCATCTATAGCATTTCTTAAAATTGTGCAGTTCCTTTGGCTTTGATGCGTCACGATTGAGTATTCCTCTGTTTAGTTAGACTGTTATTTTGCTGTTATCTGATAAGGGTGTTAGTGGGCTCTGAGAGGCTCTGGGTTGAGGTCAGGGATAAAGTACTACTGCCAAGGGATGAGCTGTAGGTTTACCTACCATAGGAGTCTTCTCGAAGCCTACCATTGGTTATGTACAGACCCACAGTGCGACAGAGCTGCAGGAATTGTGACCCATTTTTGTTAGTTATTTTGTCATAGTTGTGTCTAAGGAGTCATATTTGGGAGGGAATACTGTCACCTCCAGGTATGTGTTTGTCCCTCTGTGTGCTGAGAGTGTCAGGTTCTTGTCCAGTTCTGGCATTTAGGTCACCATCCACTAGTACATGTCCCTGTGCCTGGAAATGGTAATCTCTCCCTCTAGGATGGAGAAGCTGTCATAGTTAAACTATGGGGATTCTATTGGGGGGATATAGGTAGCACACATGAGGACATTTTTCACTGTTGAGATCATTTTCCTTTTAATTTCTAGCGACATGTAAAATGTTCCTGTTTTGACTAATTTAATAGAGTGGGTTAGGTCTGCTCTATACCAAATTAGCATACCCCCTGAGTCTCTTCCCTGTTTCACACCTGGTAGTTTGGTGGATGGTGCTACCAGCTCTCTGTAACCTAGAGGGAAACCAGTGGGTCCGTCTCCTCTATACCATGTTTCTTGTAGGATGACAATGTCTGTATTTCCAATTTCTTTGATGAAGTCTTGGTTCCTTCTCTTTAGGCCAAAGACAGATGACCTCAGGTCTTGTATATTCCAGGATGAGATATTCTCTCTATCTCTCTCTCTCTCGCAACTGAATTCATACGTCCTTTTCTTGTATTCCTGTAATATACATAGCTATAAATGACTATTACATAATTTATCTTGTTCACCATAATTTTGCCTTTGCCTTGTGAGTGTCAGAAAAACTGAAAGCTGTGTTGCTGTTTAAACACAGGTGGTAATTAACAGAATTGTTAAGTGGTGGTAGCTGGTGCCGAGCCATACATTTGTTCTCTTGTGCGTTTCCGCTGGGTGAATTTAGGACAGCTTGACTAGAGTCAGAACAGTGAGGTGTGCAGCGTTGTCTTTGAAGTATGAGCCTGCTTAAAACAGCCTACCATAGGAACATCAAATACAATACCCCTCTGTGCTTGCACCTCCTATTTCACTCACCCTCCCCAATACCCTGCTTTAAACACCATTTTGATGGTTGTGATTTGTGTACATGCCTTTTTGAATTCCATTTGTCTCCATGGTTCACTTCTACACATTCACATTTTTTCTCCCTCTCTTTATGTTCGTTGTCTCTTTCTTTTCTACACTGACTTAGCTCAGCTTTCAGATAATGGTAGCCACAGTAGAGATTGCCAGTGTACCAGCATCATAAGAGAACACCTATGTATAGTTCAAACTGTATCTTATTTATATTCTAAGCATGCACACTGTATTTTGGGGCACATCTGAAATAGCTTTCCCTCTCCTTCGGCCAATGCGTGTTGTTGTGAGAAGTTACTTCCAAGTAACAGCTTACTTTTCATTTTCCCACCAAAATGTGTAGCAGGTCATCTCCGATGAGAAACATCTATTAAAACCTCAGCTGTGCCATTTTAGATGTCAATTAATGGGGATTGTGCTGCTATGAGGATCCTCATGCCAGTCAATTCTCACACATACATTTCCCCCATTTAATTGCAGGTGGAAAAGGTGACTGAGAGGCCAAACACATCTTAAAATCAATAAATTATACAGCACTTTTGGGTATCAAAGCTGAAATTGGCTTTTATTTTTTGCTGAGTCATTTTAAACCAGCTCGGCAGTTTTCACATCTGGGTGATCATTCTGCCATGGTGTTGCTTCCCAGCTGTTATAGCCTCATTTGGCCCACCGCAGATCTTTTTGACCGGCTGCCTGTCATCCAATCAATCTTCGCTATTATTTCCTGGTGGCCTCGACATCCTGTGTCATATGACAGGATAAAGCCAATCAGTCAATGGAGAAGATGTATTTTGCATGCTACAAATTCATTTACAAGGGTATTTATCTCCGGTAACTGTGGTTCTAACAGAAAGGATAGTACTCTGTATAGCTTGTACTGTACAACATGAAGTTTGTACTGTATAACATTAAGCTTTCCGTTCAAATTACGCTTCAACAGAATGTTCTCCAGGAAAAGCATGCATATTTTGTGTTTTATTGTAATCTTCAACTAAATGTGCAACACAGCATATTTGACCAGGAGTGCTCTTCAAAGCCTTTGGCTTGAAATGGTTTCAAATGCAATGTGTAAATGTTTGATATGTCCAATGCTCAAATGTCTTTGAGTTTTGAAGCGAAGTGGAATGATTTCATTTGATGTGGATCTGCTCAGTAGTGTTGATGTTTCCAGATGAGCTGAGTAGGCTGTGTTCTGACCCATACTGAGTATGATTGGCAGAAACACAATGGAATACGTTCAGACGGACTCAGTGAACGTGTCGAGCAATTTCTCCATCCGTGGTTTATTTGGACATTTCTGGCCTTGGAGTTGTTTTTATCAAGCTCCATATCCTGCCTGATAGCAGAGAAAACACTGATTAGAGTAATGGTAATTTGAGCTCTGCTACAGTACTGCTATTTTTAGCGTTATGGTAATACTTTACAGATTAGATTGTTCAATAAGAAGTTTTCAAAATGTATTTTGAGAAAATCCCCCAAAATGAAAGAAATCGATTGGTTAAAAACTTAGAGGTTGTTGAGCGAAATATTTATCAGCCTACCTTTGTTAAACAAAGACTTTCCTGGACTTCATAGGATTAAATATTACTTGAATTATTTGCACTATAGGTCTCTATGACATGTGTTTCAGTGGAAGAGATGGCCATTTAAATCAACTATGCTTCCTCCGGCAGAGCTCACCACTCGTTTGAAGACGATTTGCAGTTTCACTTAAAGTAATCGCCCGTACATTATCCAACCGAGAGACTGGATTCCCGAAGACATTCTGAACAGTATTCTGAACTAAATGGGGTCACTGTAGCTGTGTCCCCATTTCAAAAGACCGAATCATGTTCTAATAATGTACTGGCCACAATTGCAATGAGCACTTGGATGAATGCACCAATTTCCTCTTTCTGAAAAAGATACCATTTGCTTTTGTCGAGCCTTGTCAATATCTCCGCCCAGAAGTGGTGAGCTGCATAATGAATCAAACGGCATTGTCCATTGAAAATGGGAAGCAGAGGGAACCAAGATGCTTTACAGTTAAATTATTATACTGAAATCAACAAAGCATGACACTATTCATTCTAGTCTGGCCTTCGGCTTGGCAAGCCTGCTCTTTGAACCTGAGGTGTTAAATTAACCCATTTCCTTGGTGATAGCGCAGAACTACACACAGGTACTAAATCAGGAAAACGTATCATTTATTCAAGGGCCTCTGCTGACTTTTCCTGAATAAATTTGCTCACCGTGATATGGCTTGGGGGTAGTAATATAATAAAGGATATTTTTTTTACCTCGGAACTATTGTTTCGCAACGTCCGTCATTGGTGCTCTAACATCTTATGAGTTTAGTTTGCGCACTGACCGCACACTAATTTCTCAAAACATAATATGTTACTTTCAACACATAATATCTTTACAAAGTATCAGTATTAACAGACTAATGACAGTTGGATCAAGCCGGCAGGTAGCCTAGTGCTTAGAGCGTTGGGCCAGAAATGGAAAGGTTGGTGGATCGAATCCTCGAGCTGACAATGTAAAACCCTGAACAAGGCAGTTAACCCACTGTTCCTAGGCCATCATTGTAAATAAGAATTTGTTCTTAACCAACATGCCTAGTTAAATAAAGGTCACATTTTTTAAAAGCCTAACAAATCTAAGATTTTGGTTGAGACCAAAAGCAGGATGCAGACAAGACCCGGGTGGTGACAACATCCCCTTGACATACACTACCGTTCCAAAGTTTGGGGGTCACTTAGAAATGTCCTTGTTTTCCATGAAAACATACATGAAATGATTGCAAAATGAATAGGAAATATAGTTAAGACGTTGACAAGGTATTAAATAATGATTATTGATTGAAATAATAATTGTGTTCTTAAAAAACGTTGCTTTCGTCAAAGAATCCTCCATTTGCAGCAATTACAGCCTTGCAGACCTTTGCCTTCTAGTTGTCAATTTGTTGAGGTAATCTGAGGAGACTTCACCCCATGCTTCCTGAAGCACTTCTCACAAGTTGGATTGGCTTGATGGGCACTTCTCACTCCTCTTTCTATTCTGGTTAGAGCCTGTTTGCACTGTTCTGTGAAAAGAGTACACAGCGTTGTACAAGATCTTCAGTTTCTTGGCAATTTCTTGCATGGAATAGCCTTAAATACTCAGAACAAGAATAGACTGATGAGTTTCAGAAGAAAGTTCTTTGTTTCTGGCCATTTTGAGCCTATAATCGAACCAGCAAATGCTGATGCTTCAGATACTCAACTAGTCTAAAGAATGCCAATTTATTTGCTTATTTAATGAGCACAACAGTTTTCAGCTGTGCTAACACAATTGCAAAATGTTTTTTTAATGATCAATTAGCCTTTTAAAATTAAACATTTGGATTAGCTAACACAATGTTCCAAACCTATGCCAAGGTACAAAGGTATGCCAATTGGTATTGGTATGTTATGCAGATCACATGGACCATCCTCCTCGCATGCCTCTTCAAATGATTCCAACCTCCTAGTGTGGAAATATACAGTTGAAGTCGGAAGTTTACATACACTTAGGTTGGAGTCATTAAAACTAGTTTTTCAACCACTCCACAAATTTCTTGTTAACAAACTATAGTTTTAGCAAGTCGGTTAGGACATCTACTTTGTGTATGACACAAGTCATTTTTCCAACAATTGTTTACAGACAGATTATTTCACTTATAATTCACATTATCACAATTCCAGTGGGTCAGAAGTTTACATACACTAAGTTGACTGTGCCTTTAAACAGCTTGGAAAATTCCAGAAAATTATACCATGGCTTTAGAAGCTTCTGATATGCTAATTGACATAATTTGAGTCAATTGGAGGTGTACCTGTGGATGTATTTCAAGGCCTACCTTCAAACTCAGTGCCTCTTTGCTTGACATCATGGGAAAATCAAAAGAAATCAGCCAAGACCTCAGAAAATTGTAGACCTCCACAAGTCTGGTTCATCCTGAAGGTACCACTTTCATCTGTACAAACAATAATACGTAAGTATAAACACCATGGGACCACGCAGCCATCATACCGCTCAGGAAGGAGACGCGTCCTGTCTCCTAGAGATGAACGTACTTTGGTGCGAAAAGTGCAAATCAATCCCAGAACAACAGCAAAGGGCCATGTGAAGATGCTGGAGGAAACAGGTACAAAGTATCTATAACCACAGTAAAACGAGTCCTATATCGACATAACCTGAAAAGCCGCTCAGCAAGAAAGAAGCCACTGCTCCAAAACCGCCATAAAAAGCCTGACTACGCTTTGCAACTGCATATGGGGACAAAGATCACACTTTATGGAGAAATGTCCTCTGGTCTGATGAAACAGAAACAAAAATAGAACTGTTTGGCCATAATGACCATCGTTATGTTTGGAGGAAAAAGGGGGAGGCTTGCAAGCCAAAGAACACTGGTGCACTTCACAAAATACATGGCATTATGAGGATCGAAAATGATGTAGATATATTGAAGCAACATCTCAAGACATCGGTCAGGAAGTTAAAGCTTGGTTGCAAATGTGTTTTCCAAATGGACAATTACCCCAAGCATACTTCCAAAGTTGTGGCAAAATGGCTTAAGGACAACAAAGTCAAGAGTGGCCATCACAAAGCCCTGACCTCAATCCTATAGGAAATTTGTGGGTAGAACTGAAAAAGCGAGGCCGACAAACGTGACTCAGTTACACCAGCTCTGTCAGGAGGAATGGGTCAGAATTCACCCAACTTATTGTGGGACGCTTGTGGAAGGCTACCCGAAACGTTTGACCCAAGTTAAACATTTTAAAGGCAATGCTACCAAATACTAATTGAGTGTATTAAACTTCTGACCCACTGGGAATGTGATGAAATAAATAAAAGCTGAAATAAATCATTCACTCTGCTATTATTCAAACATTTCACATTCTTAAAATAAAGTGGTGATTCTAATTGGCCTAAGACAGGAAATTGTTACTATTGTTCAATGTCAGGAATTGTGAAAAACTGAGTTTAAATGTATTTGGCTAAGGTGTATGTAAACTTTCAACTTCAACTGTTTATAAAAACACAGGAAAATCCGGTTTTAGACTGCACTTGGCCTTTATAAGGTTTCCTGTAAACAGGCTAAATTAACAATGTCTACACTGTATTTCTGATCAATTTGATGTTATTTTTATGGGCAAAAATATGTGCTTTTCTTTCAAAAACAAGGAACTTTCTAAGTGACTTCAAACTTTTGAACGGTAGTGTACAAACACATTGTGGAGACTGAATGGGAAACAATTGGTTTTGCATCTGAAAAGGCACCCTATCCCCTATGTAGAGAATTACATTTAACCAGAGCCCACATCCACTTGTTTAATGTGTCTGGAAGTGCTGAATCTCCACCAGTGGTGGAAAAAGTATTCAATTGTCACACTCAAGTAAAAGTAAATATACTTAAGTATCAAAAGTATAAATCATATCAAGTTCCTTTATGAAGCAAACCAGGCAACACCATTTTCTAGTTTGTTTTTATTGATGGATAGCCAGGGTCACACTCCAACACTTAGACATAATTTACAAACAAAGCATTTGTGTTTAGTGAGTCCGCCAGATCAGAGGGAGTAGGGATGACCAGGGATGTTCTCTTGATAAGTGTGTGAATTGGACCATTTTCCTGTCAAAATGTAACAAGTACTTTTGGGTGTCATGGAAAATGTAAAAGGTACGTTCTTTTCTTCAGGTAATGTAGTGAAGTAAAATTAAATGTTGCCAACAATATAAATAGTAAAGTACAGAAAGTACCCGCGGAAGTCCAGATCGGGTTCTGTCGGTTCCACCCCCCAGCACCGCCGCTCCATGAACGGTGCCCATGGAGCTGGGAGGTGCTGTGCATAGGGATATTGGAAGAGAATTCAGTTCGTGCACCATCTGTGGCCGGTCACACTGCCGGTCGGTGCCGGGTTGGTTCCTCTGGGGATCGAGGGAGGTGTTTAGGGGTTTCCGTTGGTGCTACTATGGTGGAAAGTCCAGACCAGGTCTCCACCGTGCGCATTCCCCCTGAATATGCCGATTTGGCTCTCGCCTTCTCCAAAAAGAAGGCGACCACCCCATCGACGGGGCGATTGTGCGACAAATCTCCTGGTAGACGCTGCCCTCCCCCAAGTCACGTGTATCCCCTCTCACAGGCGGAGAAGGCGGCTATGGAAACATATGTCTCTGAATTCCTGCGTCAGGGTACATTCGGTCCTCCACTTCACCTGCCTCCTCGAGTTTATTTTTTGTGAAGAAGATGGAGGGAGGCCTGCGCCCATGTATTGACTACCGAGGCCTAAATCAGATCATGGTGAGATACAGTTACCCGCTACCTCTAATCGACACGGCGATCGAGTCAATGCATGGGCCACACTTCTTCACCAAACTAGATCTCAGAAGTGCTTACAACCTGGTGCATATCCGGGAGGGAGACGAGTGGAAGACTGCGTTCAGTACGACCTCAGGGCATTATGAGTACCTCGTCATGCCGTACGGGTTGATGAATGCAGTTTTCCAAGCCTTTGTAGACAACATTTTCAGGGACCTGCACGGGCAGGGTGTAGTGGTGTATATTGATGACATTCTGATATACTCCACTACACGCGCCAAGCATGTGTCCCTGGTACGCAGGGTGCTTGGTCGCCTGTTGGAGCATGACCTGTACGTCAAGGCTAAGAAATGCCTGTTCTTCCAGCAGTCCGTCTCCTTCCTAGGGTACAGCATTTCCACCTGGGGGGTGGAGATGGAGAGTGACCGAATTTCAGCCGTGCGTAATTGGCCGACTCCCACCACGGTAAAGGAGGGTTTGCCAATTACTACAGGAGGTTTATCCGGGGTTTTTGTCAGGTAGCGGCTCCCATTACCTCACTGCTGAAGGGGGGCCCGGTATGTTTGCAGTGGTCGGCTGAGGCAGACAGGGCTTTTGGTCACCTGAGGGCTCTGTTTACCTCGGCTCCCGTGCTGGCCCATCCGGATCCCTCTTTGGCGTTCATAGTGGAGGTGGACACGTCTGAGGCTGGGATAGGAGCCGTGCTCTCTCAGCGCTCGGGTACGCCACCGAAGCTCCGCCCCTGTGCCTTCTTCTCGAAGAGGCTCAGCCCTGCAGAGCGAAACTATGACGTGGGGGACCGGGAGCTGTTGGCTGTCGTCAAGGCTCTGAAGGCGTGAAGATATTGGCTTGAGGGGGCTAAACATCCTTCTCTCATCTGGACTGACCACCGCAATCTGGAGTACATCCGGGCAGCGAGGAGACTGAACTGTCGCCAGACAAGGTGGGCCATGTTTTTAACTCGTTTAGTTTTTTCCTTTTCCTACAGACCAGGTTCCTAAAACGTGAAGGCAGACGCACTGTCCCGACTGTATGACACAGAGGAGCGGCCCATGGATCCCACTCCCATACTCCCGGCCTCCTGCCTGGTGGCGGCCGGTAGTGTGGGAGCTGGATGTGGACATTGAGCAGGCGTTACATGCAGAGCCCGCTCCCCTCCAGTGTCCTGCTGGGTGTCTGTACGTTCCGTCTGCTGTCTGTGACCGGTTGATCTATTGGGCCCACACGTCACCCTCCTCTGGTCATCCTGGGATCAGTCGGTCGGTGTGCTGTTTGGTTGGGAAGTCCTGGTGGCTTACCTTGGCCAAGGACATGAGGGTTTATGTTTCCTCCTGCTCGGTGTGCGCTCAGTGTAAGGCTCCTAGGCACCTGCCCAGAGGGAGGCTACACCCCTTACCCGTTCCACAGCGGCCTTGGTCGCACCTGTCGTTGGATTTTCTTACCGACCCCCTCTTTTAGGCCTGAAAGGGATGAGGATTTAATTGGCTCGGATCCACTGCGGCAGTGTGCCAAAACGGCAGGAGAGATGGACTTCTCTAAACTGCCATTGATTCCTTTTTACATGGACCTTGGCAGCAGAGGATGTTTTTCCTTTCAAAGGTCAAGCACTATATGGGATGTACTGCTCTGCTCTAATCTTTAATGGTGTGAATAATTATTGAGAGAGAGAGATAAGATTGTTATCAGAGTATAGACAGAAAGGCTTGAGAATTCATTGACATCCCTTAGGCAAGAGCAGGACCTCAATCAAACGTCTGTAGAGGTGGTCCCTAACAACACAATTACTTTTACTTTGAAGTAGCAAGATTATTAGTGATAACTACACCAAACTAAAAAGCAATGGCAATGTCTACACTCAAGAGATACATAGTATTCTTTAGAGTCTAATCTACTCCTTCAGAACAAATCTGATTGTTCTAATATACAGCAATTTCCATCTACTTTGCTTCAGTCCCTTCCCTTCTACTAGAACAGCAGAACGAAAAGAAACAGCTTTGCATCTGGAACTGAGGCTGATTAAACGAAAAACAAGAGAATGATCCCTTCCATCACAATCTAGTCCTCTGTTTGCTTTTCAATAACAAATCAAATCAAATCAAATTTACGGTGGCTAGGAAAAACTCCCTAGAAAGGAAAAGCAATGGCAATGTCTACACACTAGGAAGAAACCTAGAGAGGAACCAGGCTATGTGGGGTGGCCAGTCCTCTTCTGGCTGTGCCGGGTGGAGATTATAACAGAACATGGCCAAGATGTTCAAATGTTCATAAATGACCAGCATGGTCGAATAATAGTAAGGCAGAACAGTTGAAACTGGAGCAGCAGCATGGCCAGGTGGACTGGGGACAGCAAGGAGTCATCATGTCAGGTAGGCCTGGGACATGGTCCTAGGGCTCAGGTCAATTGAAACTGGAGCAGCAGCATGGCCAGGTGGACTGGGGACAGCAAGGAGTCATCATGTCAGGTAGTCCTGGGGCATGGTCCTAGGGCTCAGGTCCTCCGAGAGAGAGAAAGAAAGAGAGAAGGAGAGAATTAGAGAACGCACACTTAGATTCACACAGGACACCGAATAGGACAGGAGAAGTACTCCAGATATAACAAACTGACCCTAGCCCCCGACACATAAACTACTGCAGCATAAATACTGGAGGCTGAGACAGGAGGGGTCAGGAGACACTGTGGCCCCATCCGAGGACACCCCCGGACAGGGCCAAACAGGAAGGATATAACCCCACCCACTTTGCCAAAGCACAGCCCCCACACCACTAGAGGGATATCTTCAACCACCAACTTACCATCCTGAGACAAGGCTGAGTATAGCCCACAAAGATCTCCGCCACGGCACAACCCAAGGGGGGGGGGGGGTGCCAACCCAGACAGGATGACCACAACAGTGAATCAACCCACTCAGGTGACGCACCCCCTCCAGGGACGGCATGAGAGAGCCCCAGTAAGCCAGTGACTCAGCCCCTGTAATAGGGTTAGAGGCAGAGAATCCCAGTGGAAAGAGGGGAACCGGCCAGGCAGAGACAGCAAGGGCGGTTCGTTGCTCCAGAGCCTTTCCGTTCACCTTCCCACTCCTGGGCCAGACTACACTCAATCATATGACCCACTGAAGAGATGAGTCTTCAGTAAAGACTTAAAGGTTGAGACCGAGTTTGTGTCTCTGACATGGGTAGGCAGACCGTTCCATAAAAATGGAGCTCTATAGGAGAAAGTCCTGCCTCCAGCTGTTTGCTTAGAAATTCTAGGGACAATTAGGAGGCCTGCGTCTTGTGACCGTAGCGTACGTGTAGGTATGTACGGCAGGACCAAATCAGAGAGATAGGTCGGAGCAAGCCCATGTAATGCTTTGTAGGTTAGCAGTAAAACCTTGAAATCAGCCCTTACTTTGACAGGAAGCCAGTGTAGAGAGGCTAGCACTGGAGTAATATGATCACATTTTTTGGTTCTAGTCAGGATTCTAGCAGCCGTATTTAGCACTAACTGAAGTTAGAAGCCGGAAAGTAGAGCATTGCAGTAGTCTAACCTAGAAGTGACAAAAGCATGGATGAATTTCTCTGCATCATTTTTGGACAGAAAGTTTCTGATTTTTGCAATGTTACGTAGATGGAAAAAAGCTGTCCTTGAAATGGTCTTGATATGTTCTTCAAAAGAGAGATCAGGGTCCAGAGTAACGCCGAGGTCCTTCACAGTTTTATTTGAGACGACTGTACAACCATTAAGATTAATTGTCAGATTCAACAGAAGATCTCTTTGTTTCTTGGGACCTAGAACAAGCATCTCTGTTTTGTCCGAGTTTAATAGTAGAAAGTTTGCAGCCATCCACTTCCTTATGTCTGAAACACATGCTTCTAGCGAGGGCAATTTTGGGGCTTCACCATGTTTCATTGAAATGTACAGCTGTGTGTCATCCGCATAGCAGTGAAAGTTAACATTATGTTTTCGAATAACATCCCCAAGAGGTAAAATATATAGTGAAAACAATAGTGGTCCTAAAACGGAACCTTGAGGAACACCGAAATTTACAGTTGATTTGTCAGAGGACAAACCATTCACAGAGACAAACTGATATCTTTCCGACAGATAAGATCTAAACCAGGCCAGAACATGTCCGTGTAGACCAATTTGGGTTTCCAATCTCTCCAAAAGAATGTGGTGATCGATGGTATCAAAAGCAGCACTAAGGTCTAGGAGCACGAGGACAGATGCAGAGCCTCGTTCCGATGCCATTAAAATGTAATTTACCACCTTCACAAGTGCCGTCTCAGTGCTATGATGGGGTCTAAAACCAGACTGAAGCATTTCGTATACATTGTTTGTCTTCAGGAAGGCAGTGAGTTGCTGCGCAACAGCCTTCTCTAAAATTTTTGAGAGGAATGGAAGAATCGATATAGGCCGATAGTTTTATATATTTTCTGGGTCAAGGTTTGGCTTTTTCAAGAGAGGCTTTATTACTGCCACTTTTATTGAGTTTGGTACACATCCAGTGGATAGAGAGACGTTTATTATGTTCAACATAGGAGGGCCAAGCACAGGAAGCAGCTCTTTCAGTAGTTTAGTTGGAATAGGGTCCAGTATGCAGCTTGAAGGTTTAGAGGCCATGATTATTTTCATCATTGTGTCAAGAGATATAGTACTAAAACACTTGAGCGTCTCTCTTGATCCTAGGTCCTGGCAGAGTTGTGCAGACTCAGGACAACTGAGGTTTGGAGGAATACGCAGGTTTAAAGAGGAGTCCGTAATTTGCTTTCTAATAATCATAATATTTTCCTCAAAGAAGTTCATGAATTTATCACTGCTAAAGTGAAAGTCATCCTCTCTTGGGGAATGCTGCTTTTTAGTTAGCGTTGCGACAGTATCAAAAAGGAATTTCGGATTGTTCTTATTTTCCTCAATTAAGTTAGAAAAATAGGATGATCGAGCAGCAGTAAGGGCTCTTCGGTACTGCACGGTACCGTCTTTCCAAGCTAGTCGGAAGACTTCCAGTTTGGTGTGGCGCCATTTCTGTTCCAATTTTCTGGAAGCTTGCTTCAGAGCTCGGGTGTTTTCTGTGTACCAGGGAGCTAGTTTCTTATGAGAAATGTTTTTAGTTCTAGTTTTAAATTGATATCCTCAGTTAGGTGGTTAACTGATTTTTGTCCTATGGCGTCCTTGGGTAGACAGAGGGAATCTTGAAGGACATCAAGGAATCTTTGTGTTGTCTGTGAATTTATAGCACGACTTTTGATGTTCCTTGGTTGGGGTCTGAGCAGATTATTTGTTGCAATTGCAAACGTAATAAAATGGTGGTCCGATAGTCCAGGATTATGAGGAAAAACATTAAGATCCACAACATTTATTCCATGGGACAAAACTAGGTCCAGCGTATGACTGTGACAGTGAGTGGGTCCAGAGACATGTTGGACAAAACCCACTGAGTTGATGGCTCCGAAAGCCTTTTGGAGTAGTCTGTGTTATTTTTCATGTGAATATTAAAGTCACCAAAATGTTTAATATTATCTGGTTTTAATGTCCATTCTAGAATGCCCTTCTTGCCAATCAGAAACGAGTATTCAACAATGCAGTGGTATAACATAATAAAAGAAGTTAGCGGCAGGTGGACGTGCTAAATCCACCGTCATAGTTGATGATGGCTCCGAAAGCCTTTTGGAGTGGTTCTGTGGACTTTTCCATGTGAATATTAAAGTCACCAAAGATTAGAATATTATCTGCTATGACTACAAGGTCTGATAGGAATTCAGGGAACTCAGTGAGAAACGCTGTAACAACTATCCAATTGGAAAAACTACTCAATAATGAGGTCTTTCCTGGGGGTGCTTGCTGACCTCCGCAATGAGAACTAGGCTATGCTTGATTGGAGAGTGATGACCGATTCCAAATTGCTCCTTACTCCTCCCCCTTGGCCCTAATAATCCGATGTTGGCAGATCTGTAGTGTCTGGATGGGTACCGGCAGTGTACTGATAGAGCTTCCACCATATCGCTTCTACCTTACAGATCTGCAAACACTGAAGGGTTAGTGCCAGGGAAAGGGGTAGGATGTGACTTATGACTGGTGATAGAAGTGTGAGTGGAGGAAGGGGAGGGGCTTGTGACAGGAAGTTGTAGTGTGATGTGCCAACCTCCATGTACTCCGTGCCCACCCATGGTGACCAGCAGGGCCTCACTGGGGAGACCATCTGTCTGACTCACGAGCCATGGGACATTTGGGAACAAACATACCAAGCACACCCCCGGGTTCCCACCCACTCATGCACAGCATGGTCAGTCACAGACAGAAGCATCATGGCCAACTCCCTCAGAGAGAAACCTTTTGATGTATTCCCATAAGCACTACCACTGGACCACACTGCATTTTTTTAGCTTCAAGCCTGTGTTGTAGAATATTTTTATTTTACGCACTCTCTGAAACGTGTCAAAAGCATCTCATTACTATATATCTCCTGTTTGTCTTGTGTGGACTGGTGACTGAGAAATGCATTAACATTTTTTCTAGGATACATTTAGCTCAGAAAAGTAGTAAAGGAAATCAAACATGTCAATTGTTGCACAGATAGATCAAGATATGTATTTTTGTTGGGTTTCCTCATTCTCTGATCGAGAGAGGGTGATCACACATTTCATCTCCATGCAGGTGGTAGCAGTGGATGTAACGGGAGTGTTCCTCCGACTGTCACTGGTCAGGCTGCCCACTGAGGAGTGTAAAAGCCTTGGATTCATGACGAGGTGACATCAGCCATGTATGGCTGCCAGGGAGAACTGTGTGTGTGTGTGTGTGTGTGTGTGTGTGTGTGTGTGTGTGTGTGTGTGTGTGTGTGTGTGTGTGTGTGTGTGTGTGTGTGTGTGTGTGTGTACATGCATGCAGAATTAGGAGCAAGATGCTGTTTGGCTGAGCTTTCTGAAGAGCATAGTGACGTTGTAAGTTGTAGACAATCTTTGTCTATCCAGTCAGTGTATCAATTGCTGCTTTCAATAACTGCATTGCATTGTGGTTCTTACAGTAGCATGATGTATATAATTACAGCCAAGTGTTTAGCTACTCTAACCTCCATTGACAACATGGCTCTTTAAGACAGGGGACACACTGTATGGTCTGTTACATCCAGAGGTTATTTCCAGACAGAAAATACATTGGTTTAATGAGTAGGTTGACTGAAGCATAATTCAACTTTCCTAAAGTGTGTCCCACAGTGAGTTCCAGTCGGATCATTACTGTACAGCTACTCCAACATGCTCTTTTATAGATTGAGCTGTCATTGTTCTCTGTGTTAATGCTTCCCACTCATTTATCATGGGATACGGCAGGGTATCCAGAACCGGTGTTCATTCCTTCTATAAAGGGCTTGAGTTATAGAAATGTGATTTACCTGCAAGACCTGGACCTAATAAATGAGTCATACGAGGAGGCCATAGTGCCTCTTGATAACAGGTATGGGTATTTATAGTGCACGGCTACGGCAGGTAGGTCAAGGTGATTTTCAAAGATGGGGACATTTTTTAAATTGAATATTAAATTGATGAAAATCGTCAGTCATGGTTCATTTAATAGATGGTTTGATCGTCCCAATGGAGGTTTGACTCCATAGGCGAGCGATGAAGGTGTCTGTTTTATGTTTTTTTAACTATGCAATTCCAGTGTCTTTGGCTCAGCTCCTCCTCCTCCTTTTACAAGCAGATGGCTAACGTGTAGGGGGGCTGTAGTGTGTGTGCGTATGTGTGTGTGTGTGTACGTGAGTGCGCGCATGTGTGTGTGTGTTGGGGGGAGGGGGTGGTGGTGGGGTTTGGGTTGTGTGTGTGTGTGGGTGGGGAGAAGGGGAGAGTTGGGTTGTTGCGATGTGTGTGTGGGAGGTGGGTAGTATCTGTTGCATTCAGGTCCTACAGATCCTACAGGAAATACCCTATACTGAATTAAAGTGGTGTGACATCCCACACAAGAATTCTTTAGAAACCATTATGTATGGACAAAATATACCAGATGATTACTGTGTGTTATTACAGCTGTGTGAAAGCTTGAACCCTTAACGCAGCATTTCAAAAACTCAGTTGTTATGCCCGTCGTTCGAATGAGACCAAGATGCAGCGTGAGGTAGGTTACTCATATTTTAATGACAACCAGTAAAAACAAGAAAGAGAAAACCAACGAAACGTACAGCCTTGTAGGGCTCAACAGCAACAATACAAGAACAAGATCCCACAACATAGGTGGGAAAAAGGCTACCGAAGTATGATTCCCAATCAGAGACAACGATAGACAGCTGCCTCTGATTGGGAACCACACTCGGCCAAACACAAAGAAATACAACACATAGATTGCCCACCCAAATCGCACCCTGACCAAACCAAATAGAGACAAAATTCTGAAGTATTCCTTTAACTCCAGAGGTTTTCTTAGACTGTACCTGTAGCATAGAAGTTGTCAGATCTTCAGTACAGGCAGGGTTGGGTAGGTTACTTTCTAAATGTAATCAGTTACAGTTACTAGTTACCTGTCCAAATTTGTAATCAGTAACCTAACTTTTGGATTACACAAACTCAGTAGCGTAATCTGATTACATTCAGTTTGTGATGACCAACGCTGGAGTAGAGAAGCAGGTATGGGGAGTCAAACATTTAATCGGAACAGACATGGAACAAGACAGGAACAGCATCAGCACACGGGTATACAAGGACATATGACAATCAATGCTGAAGCGAGGAACAGAGCGCGGGAACAAACAGACCTAGGGGAGGTAATGACAGAGGTGATTGAGTCCAGTCCAGGTGAGTCCAATAATCGCTGATGCGCATTACGGGAATGATGGAGGCAGGAGTGCGTAGTGCTGGACAAGCCGACTGGGCGTGAAATCCCAAAGAATCGGCAGAGGCATGAGAGCCTGGCGAGCTGGCCGAGGCGTAGGAGCCTGACGATCCTGCTGAGGCGTGGGAGCCCCATGATCTGGTGGAGGAGTAGCAGCCTGATGAGCCGGCTGGGCATAAAAACCTGACGAACAGGCCGAGGTCTTACGTGTGATGGGCGCCTTCCGAGCCAACCGGGGCAAGAAACCTCTCAGGTCAGCTAGGGCATGACAGGCCGACGAGCTGGTTTAGGCACCCCTGGGATGCTGGCCTTCTAGGCAGAGTTCCTCTGTCCAGTGTCTGTGTTATTTTGCCCATCTTAATCTTTTCTTTTTATTGGCCAGTCTGAGGTATGGCTTTTTCTTTGCAACTCTGCCTAGAAGGCCAGCATCCCGGAGTCACCTCTTCACTGTTGATGTTGAAACTGGTGTTTTGCAGGTACTATTTAATGAAGCTACCAGTTGAGGACTTGTGAGGCGTCTGTTTCTCAAACTAGACACTTTAATCTACTTGGCTTCTTGCTCAATTGTGCACCGGGGCCTCCCACTCCTCTTTCTGTTCTGGTTAGGGCCAGTTTGCGTTGTTCTGTGAAGGGAGTAGTATACAGCGTTGTACAAGATCTTTAGTTTCTTGGCAATTTCTCGCATGGAATAGCCTTAGTTTCTCAGAACAAGAATAGACTGACGAGTTTCAGAAGAAAGTGCTTTGTTTCTGGCCATTTTGAGCCTGTAATTGAACCCACAAATGCTGATGCTCCAGATACTCAACTAGTCGAAAGAAGGCCAGTTTTATTGATTATTTAATCAGAACAACAGTTTTCAGCTGTGCTAACATAATTGCCAAATGTTTTTTTAATGATCAATTAGCCTTTTAAAATGATGAACTTGGATTAGCTAACAGAATTTGATCAATTTGATGTTATTTTAATGGACAAAAAATAGCTTTTCTTTCAAGAACAAGGACATTTCTAATAGACCACAAACTTTTGAACAGTAGTGTATATATAATGTATAAGTCCAAGAATGGATGTAGCACCTACATATTGCCCCATTAAGCAGTGGTGTAAAGTACTTAAGTAAAAATACTTTAAAGTATTACTGTCACGTGCTCCCTCTCCGGCCTCTAGGTCACCAGGCTGCTCGTTATGGCTTACACCTGTCCTCATTTTTACGCGCACCTGTGTGTCATCAGACTCACCTGGACTCCATCACTTCCCTGATTACCTTCCCTATATATGTCACTCCCTTTGGTTCCTTTCCCAGGCGTTATTGTTTATGTTTCCGTGTCATGTCTATGATTTGTTCATGTCTCTTATTTTGTGTTATGTTGTGTTTATTTATTAAAACACTCACTCCCTGAACTTGCTTACCCGACTCTCAGCACACATCATTACAACTACTTAAGTAGTTTTTTTGGGTATCTGTACTTTACTATTCATATTTTTTACAACTTTTACTTTTACTCCACTACATTCGTAAAGAAAATAATGTACTTTTAACTCCTTATATTTTCCCTGACACCCAAAGTCCTCTTTACATTTTTAATGCGAGGGCAGGACAGTAAAATTGTCTAATTCACTCACTTCTCAAGAGAACATCCCTGGTCATCCCTACTGCCTCTGATCTGGCAGGCTCACTAAACACAAATGCTTAGTTTTAAATTATGTCTAAGTGTTGAACTGTGCCCCTGGCTATCTGTAAATAAAAAAAAAAACAAGAAAATTGTGTTGTCTTGTTTGCTTAATATGAGGAATTTTAAATGATTTATACATTTACTTTTGATACTTGAGTACATTAAAGTCTTAAAAGTATTTGTTTTAAACTCAAGTAGTATTTTACTGGGTGACTTTCACTTTTACTTGAGTCATTTTCTTTTCAGGTATCTTTACTTTTACTCAAGTATGAAAATTGGGTAATTTTCCACCACTGCCATTAAGTCTAGCAAAAGTGTGCATTAGGCCTATGGATTTAATTTTAACAGCATGAATTAGATTGAGCAATAAAAGCCACACTTTTATTCCATAGGCTGGGATCCACACTATGCAGCTGTTGCAAAAGCTCATTTTTCACTGGCTGTCCACTGGTTTTGAAGAAACAATGATTGATAGACAGCTTCAACCATTATTGGGTTCAAATATCATTTAGATTTGTGAGCAGCCATCTACAACAACCACAAACCGTCAGGCGCAAATAGCTAAATGAGAGCAGCAGTGTGATTCACATCAATGCGCTTGTAGATATCAATCATAAGTGATATCCATATTGCCGTAGACTACATCACTGCTCTCATCCCTAACTCCAAGCCTTTATTCAAATTGGATAATCTTTGGATGCCGACAACAGTCACACCATTGGAAGACATAGCTTGGACTGCAGCCTACAAAAGTCTATTCCTGCTCTTTTCCCACGATCCATCATACACATTTGGTGAATCATCACTGTGGTCTCCGACTTATGGTCAGACTCACTCACGTTGAATTTTTTTTTAATGTGTGCCTTTCTTCAATGCCGATTTGAAAGTCATTGATAAAACATAGAAGTGTCAAATACTTTTTTTAGCAAACATCCTTTCGAAATGTAAAAGTAATCCACAAAGTAATCATCTAGTTTTTCAAAAGTATCTGTAATCTAATTACAATATTTTTGCTGGTAACGTAATGGATTACAGTTACAGTTTTAAGTAATCCCTTACATGTAACGGATTACATGTCATCAGTTACTCCCCGACCGCTAGTACAAGTATGAGAAAATGTCCATGGCTCATCCTCTCCCTCCCATTGTCAGATTGACAGTGCCTGAAACTGAACATTAACCTGACCTCCATTAACATTAGCAACACTAGCTTGCAGAGGTGTAAGCTGTGCGCATGCATAGAAAATGCAGCTTGAAGTACAAATATCTTAGAACATCAACAAGATCCTTCTTGCATCCATAGCCAAAGATAAATGTGTTTTAGTAAAATTCCAAATTACCCACCCGATAGTTATGCACAACATTGATATATTGAGATCAAAGCTTGTTTGGCATCGAAAAGCACAGGATTCATTGTAAAGCCAAATATATTTTGATAATTCTGGTGAACCGGTGCCATAAAAGGGTATCAAAACAAAAAAAGAAAGCAGTGTGCATTGATATATAGTTGTTTTGGCACCCTAGCTGGCACTAAAGCTTTCACTGGGCTGGCGTATAGATTTATGTTGCGTTAGTGTTGTTCCTGCAAACTGAAAAGCAACAACTTTAGGGACACATGGTAAACCCCCCAGACAGTCTCATAACGGTCTCTGGACTGCAGACTTTTCAGATATTATTTAAGTATTAACTGCAGTGTTATTGTTTTACGTCAGAATACGCCTGCAATTGTCGGTTGAGGGATGAGTGTGGTGTAGGAATGACGCCACCTGAAGTAAAGACAATTCTGCAGTTTATAAAAAGCATTTGGAAGGTTTGAAGAAATGATAGACACCATGCTCATTGCCAGTGGTGTAAAGTACTTAAGTAAAAATACTTCAAAGTAAACACATATGGAATCATATAGTAACCAAAAAAGTGTAAAACAAATGAAAGTATATTTCATATTCTTCAAAGTAGTCACCCTCTGCCTTGACGACAGCTTTGCACACTCCACTCTTGTCATTCTCTCAACCAGCTTCATGAGGAATGCTTTTTCAACAGTCTTAGTAGAGTTCCCACATATGCTGAGCACTTGTTGGCTGCTTTTCCTTCACTCTGCGGGCCAACTCATCCCAAACCATCTCAATTGGGTTGAGGTCGGGTGATTGTGGAGGCCAGGTCATCTGATGCAGCACCATCACTCTCCTTCTTGGTCAAATAGCCCTTATACAGTGTGGAGTTGTATTTGTGTAATTGTACTGTTGAAAAACAAATGACAGTTCCACTAAGTGCAAACCAGATGGGGATGGCGTATCGCTGCAGAATGTTGTGGTAGCCATGCTGGTTAAGTGTGCCGTAAATTCTAAATTCATCACTGACAGTGTCACCATCAAAGCACCATCACACTTCCTCCTCCATGCTTCACGGTGGGAACCACACATGCGGAGATCATTCACTCACCTATAATGCATCTCACGAAGACACAGCAGTTGGAACCAAAAATCTCAAATTTGGTCTCATCAGACCAAAGCACCGATTTCCACTGGTCTAATGTCCATTGCTCGTGTTTCTTGTTCCAAGCAAGTCTCTTCTTCTTATTGGTGTCCTTTTAGTAGTGGTTTCTTTGCAGCAATTCGACCATGAAGGCCTGATTCACGCAGTCTCCTCTGAACAGTTGATGTTGATGTCACGTTCTGACCTTTATTTCCTTTGTTTTGTCTTTATTTAGTATGGTCAGGGTGTGAGTTGGGGTGGGCAGTCTATGTTTGTTTTTCTATGTTGGTTTTTGTGTTCAGCCTAGTATGGTTCTCAATCAGAGGCAGGTGTCGTTAGTTGTCTCTGATTGAGAATCATGCTTTGGTAACCTGGGTTTCACTGTTGGTTTGTGGGTGTTTATTTCCGTGTGAGTGTTTGTCGCCACACGGTACTGTTTCGGTGTTCAGTTCATTTTTAATAAATCGTCAAGAACACTTACCACACTGCATCTTGGTTCGATCCTTACTCCTCTTCAGATGAAGAGGAAATCTGCCGTTACAGTTGAGATGTGTCTGTTACTTGAACTCTGAAGCATTTCTTTGGGCTGCAATCTGAGGTGCAGTTAACTCTAATGAACTTATCCTCTGCAGCAGAGGTAACTCTGGGTCTTTCTTTCCTGTGGCAGTCCTCATGAGAGCCACTTTCATCATAGTGCTTGATGGTTTTGCGACTGCACTTGAAGGAACTTTAAAAGTTCTTAACATTTTTCGGATTGACTGACATCCGTGTCTTAAAGTAATGATGGACTGTCGTTTCTCTTTGCTTATTTGAGATGTTCTTGTCACAATATGGACTTGGTATTTTACCAAATAGGGTTATCTTCTGTATACCACCCCTACCTTGTCACAACACAACTGATTGGTTCAAACACATTAACCTCTTAAGTCGACCCTCTACTTTTTTGAACATTCTGTTAAAAATCGCGCAACATTTCAGCGCCCTGCTACTCATGCCAGGAATATAGTATATGCATTTGCTTAGTCTGTGTGGATAGAAAACACTCAGACGTTTAAAAAACTGGTTAAATCACTGCTGTGGCTTTACCAGAACGGCATTTACATCGAAAAGCACAGGAAAAACTGATCACTGAAAATGGGAAAATATATCCATGCGCTACTTGAACCCATTGATAAAGGTGAACCACAATTAATTGACTGAGGTTGCAGTACCTACAGCTTCCACACGGTGTCTAGAGTCTTGTCATTTCCCTTCGAGTTTTTTCTTGGTCAAACACATGCAGGGCACCGTATCTCCTCTGGTCTAGGACCGGATATTTTCGTTGAGTTTCTAGCCGGACATTTTTCCAGACGGACAGCTAATGATCTTTACATCGCCTCCTGATGAATTTTATCGCTTATTAACGTTTACTAATACCTAAAGTTGCATTACAAACGTATTTCGAAGTGTTTTGTGAAAGTTTATCGTCGACTTTTTGAATTTTAAAAAATGACGTTACGTTTTGAAACTATGTTTTTTTCGTTTATCACACAGTCTACATATAACGATATCTAGGCTTTATATGGACCGATTTAATCGAAATAAAGACCCAAATAGTGTTTATGGGACATCTAGGAGTGCCAACAAAGAAGATGGTGAAAGGTAATGAATGTTTTCTATTTTATTGTGCGGTTTGTGTAACGCCGAAATGCTAATTATTTTGTTTACGTCCCCTGTGGGTCTTTTGGGGTGTTGCATGCTATCAGATAATAGCTTCTCATGCTTTCGCCGAAAAGCATTTTAAAAATCTGACTTGTTGCCTGGATTCACAACGAGTGTAGCTTTAATTCGATACCCTGCATGTGTATTTTAATGAACTTTTGAGTTTTAACTAATACTATTAGCATTTAGCGTAGCGCATTTGCATTTCCAGAGCTCTAGTTGGGACGCAAGCGTCCCGAGTAGAAGCAACAGGTTAAGAAGGAAAGACATTCCACAGATGAACTTTTAATAAGGCACACCTGTTAATTTAAATGCATTCCAGGTGACTTCCTCATGAAGCTGGTTGAGAGAATGCCAAGAGTGTGCAAAGCTGTCATCAAGGCAAAGGGTGGCTACTTTGAAGAATATAAAATCTTAAATCTATTTGTATTTAACACTTTTTTGGTTACTACATGGTTCCATATGTGTTATTTCATAGTTTTGATGTCTTCACTATTATTCTACAATGTAGAAAATAGTAAAAATATAAAGAAAAACCCTTGAATGAGTAGGTGTGTCCAAACTTTTGACTGGTACTGTATATAAAATAACCTTTCATGAGAATGTTTATTCAGCCTTACTGCTTTTTAGCCCACACAAGCACTTTGAATAACAGATTCACTAAATGAAAGAACAGCCAGCCCCCCCCAAAGCATGAGGGAGTTTGTTCTGAAGTGTCTGTGTCACACTCTGATCTGTTTCACCTGTCCTTGTCTCCACCTCCCTCCAGGTGTGGTCCATCTTCCCCATTATCCCCTGGGTACTTATACCTGTGTTCTCTGTTTGTCTGTTGCCAGTTCGTCTTGTTTGTCAAGTCATCCAGTGGTTTGTCTCTGCTCCTGATTTTCCATAGTCTCTCTTTTTCTCACCCTCCTGATTTTGACCCTTGCCTGTCCTGACTTGGAGCCTGACTGCCTGACCATTCAGCCTGGCCCTGAGCCTGCCTGCCGTCCTGTACCTTTGCCGCTACTCTGGATTACCGACCTCTGCCTGACCTGACCCCAAGCCTGCCTGCCGTCCTGTACCTTTGCCCCACTACTCTCGACCTCTGCCTGCTTTGACCTGTCGTTTGCTTGCCCCTGTTGCTGTAATAAACATTGTTACTTCAACACAGCCTGTATTTGAGTCTTACCTGAAACGTGATAATATGAACTGGCCATGACTGACCCAACAGACTTGGACCAGATCCACAACACCATCTCCTCCCAAGGAGCCACCATTGGTAGGCACGAGTAGTTGCTTTGCGGTCTGATGGAAGGGTTCCAGGCCGTGGTCGAACATCACGACCTAGCATTGGATGCATTGCGGAAGCAATTCCGTGGGTTGCCTACCATGAAGGTAACCTCCCTGCCCCTCAGTAACCCGGCTGGTAACCGCGCCGTCCCCCCTGTTCCCGGAATCCCTGCTTACCCTCCCCCTTAGCGCTACGATGGAGATTCCAGAACCTGCCTGGTCTTTCTCTTCCAGAGCTCCCTCGTTTTCGAGCTGCAGCCTTCTTCATTCCCCTCGGACCGCTCGAGGATGGCGTACTTCATTACGCTGATGGCCGGGAGGGCACTTACCTGGGCCATGGCGGTGTGGGAGCAACAATCTGCCGTCTGCCTCCAGTCTGGAGGTATTCGTGGCGGATGTGAGAAAAGCAAGAGGCTGCCGGAAGTTTCTCCAGCTTCGGCAGGACTCCCTCAGTGTGGATTTTCGCACACTAGCAGCGGAGGGTGCCTGGAACCCCGAAGCGCTGTTCAACATGTTACTGCAAAGATTATCGGAGGAAGGACGAGCTTGCAGCCCGGGGACTACCGATGGATCTCGACTCACTCATTGCTTTAACCATCAATGGACGGCTACGGGAACGTAGGAGGGAGAAAGGGCCTGATTGTGGTCCCAATCGCTCACTCAAGGATTCCACCTTGTAGCTGATGAACTCCGGAAGTCCCCGGTATCTACATCCCCGAGAGGATCCAAGCTTGTCCGAATTCCTCCAAGAGCCTCCGAAAACTGCAGATTTACCTCTTTCCGAGCCGATGCAGCTCGGCAGGGCTAGGCTGCCTCCAGCCGAACACATACGCAGACTTAACACCCAGAGTTCTCTGTATTGCGGTACTGCTGGTCATTATGTGTCTACCTGTCCCTTCAAGAGACCTAGCTCATTGGTAGGAATGAGTACTCTGGTGTACTCGCCCCCTCCTCCATGCCACCCTGCTGTGGGTCGACCAGTCCAAGTCTCTCCGATATGAGTCTTATGGACATTACCCTGGCGTCCGAGCTGGGCATCCCTACTCAACCCCTCTCCATTCCCATGAATTTTAGAGCACTGGTCACCCACCATACCACCCCCATCAACCTACGAGTGTCGCGGAACCACACCGAGACTATCCAATTCCTGCTAATTGAGTCTCCACAGGTTCTTGTGGTATTGGGATTCTCTTGGCTCCAGCGATACAATCCCTCAATTGACTGGTCTACTGGTTCCATCGTGGGCTGGAGCCTGTTCTGCCACAGTCATTGCCTGAAATCAGCTCTGCTTGCCCCAGGACGTCTTCCTGGGGGCTTGGAAATTGCCCCAAACCTCTCCGCTATTCCCCCGGAGTACCAGAACCTCCGGGAGGGGTTCAGTAAGGGCCGGGCCACATTCGCTTTCGCAACACCGACCGGGAACCCAAGGATGTTAAGCCGGATGTGCTGGCACGCCACTATAGCCCCATGGCTACACCCCCTGAAGCCGAGACCTTTCCCCCCTGCTCCAAGATCATTAGCTCCTGTGCTGTTCGTCCTCTGTTGCCCGTACCCTCCGTACAACTCCTACTTGTCATGTGTCTCGATGTAAACGATTTTGTAGCCGATTTTGTGAGAAGGACGACTTTTGGGATGTCTCAGGGTCTGACAAACACCGCTCTAGCTCTATCACCTTTCACCCTGCGGAAGTGCGACATCGTGGATGCGGTGGATTGACTCTAGGGGGTTAAAAACCTGCTATATGCCAAATATTGTGTGCTATAGCTTGGAAAATATATAAATGTGACTCTGGGTGACAACATAATTATGTTTGCTTCCAACATTAGGGTTGTTTTCCTAAAGAAGTTAAATCCTCTTTGTGTTTTGTTTCCTTGCAATGATATTAACAAGTGGCACGGTACTGGTATTGTACAGGCTATAATTTAATTAGCTCTGTTAAATCTACCCTTTGGAATTACTTCGATAGAAACAGTGAATCTATTTAGTTTTTAAGGGGAGAACTCTTAATAATCATCCTCACAATTGCACATTGGTAATCGTCAGTGACAAATATCATAGTTAAAATCAAGACGGTAGCCGTAGATAGATCAATTCTCCAGTTGGAAGTGTTGCCCAGCCTATCTTCTATTTTCACTTCTGATAGTGTAAATAATGTTGAAGATCAGACCTTGTTTTAAAGGTATATATTCAACATATTTTAGACTAGCTTTGTCCATGTTGACATTTGGTTGCCATGATTACATAATTCAAAACAAAAGTTTATGTTGATGACTTTTTCAAATCCAATGTATTTTCCACATAGATTCCACATACTATGTTGACAAATGACATTGAAACAACATTGATTCAACCAGTTTGTGCCCAGTGGGGAATAGCAGTGTGCTCCACTCATACCCTCACCTTTCAGGTAAAAACTGTCTCTAACATGTATATTTGTATTTATTATGGATCTCCATTAGTTCCTGCCAAGACAACAACTACTGTTCCTGGGGTTTATTATGGAACCCCATTAGTTCCTGCCAAGACAGCAGCTACTCTTCCTGGGGTTTATTATGGATCCCCATTCGTTCCTGCCAAGACAGCAGCTACTCTTCCTGGGGTTTATTATGGATCCCCATTCGTTCCTGCCAAGACAGCCGTTACGTAGGCATGTGTCGGCGTGTGTCTGTGCCTGTGTGTGTGTCTCTTCACAGTTCCCACTGTTCCATAAATTGTATTTTTATGTTTTTAAATCTGATTCTACTGCTGTTACTTGATGTGGACTAGAGTTCCATGTCGACATGGTTCTACAAGGTACTGTTTTTGACTTGGGGATTGTGAAGGGACCTCTGGTGGCATGTCTTGTGGGGTATGCATGGATGTCTGAACTGTGTGCTAGTAGTTTAAACAGACACATCGGTGCATTCAGCATGTCAACACTTTTTTACAAAAACAAGTAGTGAGGAAGTCAATCTCTCCTCCACTTTGACTCATGAGAGATTTAAATGGATATTATTAATGTTAGCTGTCAGTGTACATTTAAGGGCCAGCTGTGCTGCCCTGTTCTGAGCCTGACGACACTTCTGAACAGTAATCCAGGTGCGACAAAACTAGGGCCTGTAGGACCTGCCTTGTTGATAGTATTGTTAAAAAGGCAGTGCTTTATGATGGACATACTTCTCTTCGTATTAGCTACTGTTGTATCAACATGTTTTGACCATGACAATCTAGCATCACTCCAAGCAGTTTCCACATGATTTATTACAATACTTAATTGTGGTTTAGGGTTTAGTGAATGATTTGTCCAAAATACAATTATTTTAGCTTTTGAAATATTTAGGACTAACTTATTCCTTGCCACTCATTCTGAAACTACCTGCAGCTCTCTGTTAAGTGTTGCAGTGATTTCACTCACTGTAGTAGCTAATGTGTACAGTGTTGAGTCATCCGCATACATAGACACACTGACTTTACTCAAAGCCAGTGGCATGTCATTAGTAGAGATTGAAAAAATTAAGGGGCCTAGACAACTGCCCTGGGGAATTCCTGATTCTACCTGGAGTATGTTGGAGAGGCTTCCATTAAAGAACACCCTCTGTGTTCTGTTAGACAGGTAACTCATTATCCACAATATAGCATGGGGGAAAAGCCATAACACATACGTTTTTCCAGCAGCAGACTATGATCGATAATGTCAAAAGCCACACTGAAGTGTACCAAAACCATTCACACAATCTTTTGATCATCAATTTCTCTCAGCCAATCATCAGTCCTTTGTGTAAGTGACGTGCTTGTTGAATGTCCTTCCTTATAAGCGTCCTGAAAGTCTGTTGTCAATTTGTTTACAGTAAAATAGCATTGGATCTGGTCAAACACAATTTGGTAACAGGTTGATTGGTCAGCCATTTGAGACAGTAAACGGGGCTTTACTTTTCTTGGGAAGCGGAATTACTTTTGCTTCCCTCCAGGCTAGGGGGCACACACTTTTTAGTAAGCTTAGATTTAAGTTATGGAAAATAGGAGTGGCAATATCCTCCGCTATTATCCACAGTAATTTTCTATCCAATTTGTCAGACCCCGGTGGCTTGGAATAGTACAAGTGCATCTGCCTTGGATTTATCATTCATAGCATTTTGCACCTTAGTAAAGTCCTTGTAAATCAGATGCATGTGTAAATCAGATGGAGATGTCATCACAAAATGTGTCTGGCCATCCCAGAAGTCACCACACTTAAGAGAGACTACTTGGAAGCGGATTTAGTCATGTATCGACTTTTTCTCCCTTTCATTGCCATTCCTAGACATAGCTAACTAAGGATTATACAGCTCTTGTTTGATGTAATGGGCAGAACACTGTCTTCCCGGAATCTCAGGCCTTGGATTTAACTGCTAATTGAATCTCTAACAAGGTTTTAGGGATGGCAGATTGCTAGCCCTTTTCACTGGAGAAAATTAGTTCTTTTTTTCAAATTATATGAGCTTGAGAGAGAGACAGCCACTCTTAGGTGGTAATTGGGTGTGAAAATACAAAATGTGGATGTTCAACTGTGATCAGTGCAAGGACAAAGTCTCTTCCCTTCACACACTGGACTGTAATCAATGAGTAGTCTCACAATTTGGTATACACTGCAATCGTGTAGGGCACGGGACATGTATGTCACTGAGAATGTTTTAAAACTTTTGGCAACGGAAAGAGAAAATTTGCATTTCTCATTGGACATTGGTCCAGGTGGTGAAGGTAGTCTCTCCAAGTTTCAGTATATTTTCTTCTGTTTGTTGCCCAATGAACACGATCCTGATGTCCAACTGATGGGAAGAGCTGCCTCTTCTTGACCCTCATATGGGAGAATCAACGATTTATTCCATTTCAAATTAAATGTGATAAGATTAATCACATTCCACCATGACCACTTGGCCAAAACAGGTCAGGGCAGGATACTGGCAAATCATTACTTCCTGTATACAAACGGACACTGATATTTATTTTTTCTATTAGTATTCCTTACCATTTTCTTGGAGCTGCACCTATCAACATGCTAATGCATTGTTAATGAGAACTTTCCCCACGCTCTGTCTGCTATCCACTCTACCACCAACTGTTAATAAGATAGAACATATTAGCACCCCAACCTCCTGCCTCCTGTTGTGTAAGCCCTCTGCTACATTTATTTGTTTAATTCCCACTGGGAAGAATAGCCTGTTGAATCACAAACCACATCATCTATCCCAAAGTAAATGTTAGGAAACTCGATTCCTTGGTTTGCTATTGACATGTGCGGTAGGTGTATAATTGATTACTGCAGGAAAAGTAATAAGACTGTTTCACCAGCTTGAGAAACATTGCAGATACCTTATGAATTTTTAAACCAACTCACTGCGTGGCCCTCTACGAGCTGACACAGTCAACAGCGCATTGAGCAGCTGCTCCTCTATACACTATAGGCTAACGCTTTGCGATTGACTTTTGTGTGGATCAATATTTCTGATGAAAAAATGTGGCAGCAAGAACCATTATATAAATAATAGCCCTTGTGTTACAGATGGCGTGTGCACACTCTTGGCAACCAACTGGGCTCCATGCCAGAGATAAGGTGTATTAACATGCATGGCTGACTACAACAGAACAACTCCAGTATTGAGGAGAGCAGAGGAGAGGAGATCTGTAGGAGAGGAGAGAGGTGTAATAGAGGAGAGGAGAGAAGAGGGGAAAGAGAGGAGATGAAAGGAAAGGAGCTGAGTAGAGAGGAGAGGGCTCCAGGAGAAGGAGTGGCTCAGACCTGGGCCCATTGTCAAAAAGTACATCAGAGTATAAGGGCTCTATTCATTCCATAGCGCTGGAGATCCGCTTTATAACATCATTGATAATTAAATGTAATGGTCCAGCGGTGACATAGACTGCTTTCACGCTAAATGCTCCATATGTCAGATCAATTGGAAAAAACGTTACATTTTTAGGCAGATCTTCCACGATACTTCGGCAATACGGATTGTATCAGGCCATTTAAGTGTTGATCTAGCATATTTGCTAAATCCTTCAAATTGGTATAGCCTAACAGTTACCTGTATTTTAGTATTTTATTAGGGATCCTCATTAGCTGTTGCCAAGGCAGCAGTTACTGTACTCTTCCAGGGGTCCAAACACGTTAAGGCACATCATACAAAAAAATATACAATTAAAAACTAAAACAGTACATCAAATAGCATTACTGCACCACTACTTATCCACAACACAACAAATACAATATCACCATACAACATTACCACAGTGCATGTGTGTGTAGAGTGCTTGTAGGTGTGTGTGCCTGTCTCCTCACAGTCTGTGTTATTCCATAAGGTGTAGTCTTATCTGTTTTTACTGCTTGCATGAGTTACTTGATGTGCAATAGAGTTCCATGAAGTCGTGGCTCTGTGTAGTACTGTGCGTTTCCGGGAGTTTTTCCTGGACTTGGAAACCGTGAAGGGACCCCTGGTGGCATGACGGCCTAGAAACAGTGGGTTAACTGTCTTGTTCAGGGGCAGAATGACAGATTTGTACTTTGTCAGCTCGGGGATTTGATCTCACAACCTTTTGGTTTCTAGTCCAACGCTCTAACCACTAGGCTACGAGCAGAGAGTAGCAGAAGCGTAAAAAGAGGGGTTGGCGGGTGGTGGGACACAATGCAGATAGACAGGTTAGCCAATGTGCGGGAGCACTGGTTGGTTGTGCCAATTTAGGTAGTATGTACATGAATGTATAGTTAAAGTGACTGCATATAAGATAAACAGAGAGTAGCAGCAGCGTAAAAGAGGGGTTGGGTGGGGCACACAATGCAAATAGTCCGGGTAACCATTTGGTTACCTGTTCAGGAGTCTTATGGCTTGGGGGTAAAAACTGTTGAGAAGCCTTTTTGTCCTAGACTTGGCACTCTGGTACCGCTTGACATGCGGTAGTAGAGAGAACAGTCTATGTCTTGGGTGGCTGGGGTCTTTGACAATTTTTAGGGCCTTCCTCTGACACCGCCTGGTGTAGAGGTCCTGGATGGTAGGCAGCTTTGCCCCAGTGATGTACTGGGCCGTACGCACTACCCTCTAAAGTGCCTTGCGGTCGGAGGCCGAGCAATTGCCGTACCAGGCAGTGATGCAAGATGTTGCAGCTGTAGAACCTTTTGAGGATATCATCAAATCACATTATCAGTTACTCTCTCGCGGGAATTCCACTAACAGTCCATATGTTTCACCTGTCCTTGTGGTTGTCTCCACCCCCTCCAGGTGTCGCTTATTTTCCCCTGTGTATTTATCCCAGTGTTTCCTTTCTTTCTGTGCAAGTTCATCTTGTCTTGTCAAGTCAACCAGTATGTTTTTCTATTTTTCTAGTCCCCCCGGTTTTGACCCTCACCTGCCCTGACTCTGTACTCGCCAGCCTGACTATTCTGCCTGCCGTGACCTCTAGCCTGCCTGCCACTCTCTACCTCCTGGACCTTGTTATGATCTTTTTGCCTGTCCACGACCATTTTCTTGCCTGCCCCTTGGATATAAATACATATCAGAAACTCAAACCATCTGCCTTCCTTGTCTGCATCTGGGTCTCACCCTGTGCCCTTATAGTACGAACTGGCCATGACAGACCAAGCAGACTTGAACTAGCTCCGCCACACTGTCTCCCTGCAGGGAGCCACCATTGGGAGGCATGAGGACCTACCTTAGGACCTTTCGGAAGGGCTTCGTTCCCTGACGGAACGCCACGACCAAGGGTTTAAGGCTATTATGGAGCAAATCAGGGAGTTAGCTCATAGGCAGCCTGCCACCTCTGAGAACCCCCAACCACCCAGTAGCCTTTTGTTCTATTAGTGGTGAGTTTGTACAGTCTACCCCGGCTCCCCGAGAACCCCGCTTACCTCCTAAGCGATATTCTGGGGATCCTGGAACCTGCCAGGGTTTTCTTTCTCAGTGCTCCTTTATTTCTGAGCTACAGCCATCTTCGTTTCCTTCGGACCGATTGAAGATAGCGTATATTATCATGCTAATGTCAGGAAGGGTGCTCTCCTGGGCTATGGCAGTTTGGGAGCAACAATCCGCTATTTGTTGTCATCTAGAGGATTTCTTGGCCGAGGCGAGGAAGGAGTTCGATTCTCTGGTATCCAGGAGAGAGGCAGCCTGAAAACTTATTGAATTACGCCAAGACTCCCGTAGTGTGGCAGACTACGCTGTAGTATTTCGCACGTTAGCCGACGAAAGTGCCTGGAATCCGGTGTCCCTTTTTTAATCCCTTCCTCCAAGGATTATCAGAGGTAATTAAAGATGACCTAGCTGCTCGGGAATTACTGGTTGATCTCGATTCCCTCATCGCTCTCACCATTAGGATTGATGGACATCTACGGGAACACAGGAGTGAGAGGAGGTCTGGCATAGGTCACACTCGTTCATCCGCTGTGGCTCACTCACCTCCGAGGGAATCTGGAAGTCCCTGAAGCCTGTTTTTCCTGAGAGGATCTGAAGCCAGCCGAGCTCCCTCGAGAATCACTGACGACGGGTGAGTTGGCTATACTGGAACCTATGCAACTGGGAAGAGCTAGATTATTGCCAAGTGAACGTTCACATAGGCTAAGCTCCAACAGTTGTCTGTATTGTGGTGCTGTGGGGCATTTCATAGCTACTTGTCCTGTGAAGAGACCTAAATCATTAGTAGGTACAGGTACACTGGTTAGCCAGTCTGGGAATCCTCTAATTCCTATTACCCATATACCTTTTGCTGTTATGCTGCTGTGGGGATACCAGTCAAAGTCTCTTCGGGTGCTCGTTGACTCTGGGGCTGATGAGAGTTTTGTGGATGCTACCCTGGTATCGGGCCTAGGTATTCCCACTCAACTCCTCTCCGTTCCCATGGATGCCAGAGCACTGGAAGGCTCTGTTGTCATGCACAGCACAGTTCCCATTAATCTGCGGATATCTGGTAATCACAGTGAGTCAATACATCTTCTCCTCATTGAGTCTCCTCACATCCCTGTTGTTTTGGGATTTTCTTGGCTCCAGAAGCACAATCCCGATATTGACTGGACCATGGGTTCAATCCTGGGATGAAGCCCGTTCTGCAATTCACACTGCCTAAAGGTGGCGCAGTCTTGCCCAGAATGTCTACCTCCAGGGTTAAGATGGCTCTGGAGGAGTGGAGGCATTGGCTGGAAGGAGCGGAAAAAATATTTTGGGGGTTTAGACTGATCATAAGAATTTAGAATACCTCCGCACTGCCAAGCGCCTTAACTCAAGGCAAGTCCGTTGGGCCATTCACCATTTCCTACCGCCTAGGGTCCAAAAATGTGAAGCGGGATGCCCTTTCCCGCCTGTACAGTTCCGCTGACACGCTCGGAATCAGAGACCATCCTCCCTGCCTCATGTTTGGCGGCTTCGGTTGCCTGGTGTATTGAGGCTCTGGTCCACAAAGCACAACATTCCCAGCAGGACCCTGGGGGGGCTTGATGTTCGTTCTTGATTCGGCTTGGCCTCCGTCCTGGAATGGGCTCATTCCTCCAGGCTTACCTGTCACCCTGGTGCTCGTCGTACCCTGGCTTTCCTCTGACAACACCTCTGGTGGCCCACCATGGCTCCTGATGTCTCGGCCTTCGTTGCCGCATGCATGGTGTGTGCTCAAAGCAAGACTCCGCGGCAAGCTCCGTCTGGCCTCCTTCAGCCACTTCCTGTTCCTCATCGCCCCTGGTCCCATATTTCCCTGGATTTACGTTGACCCCAGATGTTCATCAGCCACTGTCGGCATACCCGGAAAAGAGCTCGGGCGGCTCAAGACCACTTTCAGGTATCGTCGTCAAGCGGACCGCCACCAAACTCTGGCTCCCCGCTATCGTTTTGGGCAGAGGTAATGGTTGTCCATTCAGGACTTACCCCTCCGGGTGGAATCCGGCAAACTTTCCCCCCGTTTCATTGGCCCTTTCCCCATTTCTAGAGTTCCCAGTCCCACTGCTGTCTGCCTACTGTTGCGCCATACCCTCAGTGTTCAGCCTACTTTTCATGTTCTCAGGATTAAGCCCTTGCCTCACAGTCCTCTGTCTTCTGTTTCTAGGCCCAACCCTCCCCCCTGTCATCGATGGCCAGCCGAGACGCCTCCTGAGGGTTCGACCACGTGGCAGGGGTTTCCAGTACCTGGTTGACTGGGATGGTTATGACCCGGAGGAGAGGTGCTGGTTTCCTACTAAAGACATCCTGGACCCGGCACTCATCGCCGATTTCCACCACCGACACCCCGGTCAACCAGGTATGTTCCCAGGTAGGATGCCACGTGATGTCCCTAGAAGGGGGGGGGGGGGGGTACTGTCACGCACTGATCTTTCACCTGTCCTTGTGATTGTCTCCACCCCCTCCAGGTGTCGCTTATTTTCCCTGGTGTATTTATTCCTGTTTCCTGTCTCTCTGTGCCAGTTTGTCTTGTCTTGTCAAGTCAACCAGTGTGTTTTTCCCGTGCTCATGCTTTTTCTTATCTCTCTTTTTCTAGTCTCCCTGGTATTGAACCTTGCCTGACTCTGTACCCGCCAGCCTGACTATTCTGCCTGCCTTGACCTCAAGCCTGCCAGCCGCTCTGTACCTCCTGGACTCTGACCTTGTTATGATCTTTTTACCTGTCCACGACCATTCTCTTGCCTGCCCCTTGGATATTAATACAAATAAGGTTTTATATATAAGATAGTTAAATAAAGAGGAAAATTATTGATTATTATATTATTTGTGCCCTGGTCCTATAAAAGCATGTTGTCACTTCCCACGAACTGGGTTGTGACAAACTTACACTCATTCTTATATTTAATAAATGTATCGCATAGTGTGTGTGGCAGGCTTACAATGACGGCAGAAACAACATTTGAGAGTGTGCTGAATCTGGTGCTAGAGGAGGTACGCAGCTGGAAGTTGAATGTTTGAAAGGGTTTAAACTTTCAAAAGTTTGGGAACCACTGATCTAGGCTATAGATTAAGGGTTAGGAATAAGGTTAGGGTTAAGTTTAGGAGTTAGGTTAACGGGTTAAGGTTAAAGTTAAAGTTAGGGAGAGGATTAGATTAAAGGGTTAGGGGAAGGGTTAGCTAACCTGCTAAGTAGTTGCAAAGTAGCTAAAAAATTAGTAAGATGTTGAAAAATAGCTAATTAGCTAAAATGCTAAAGTTGTCCCTGATGAGATTGAAACTCACAACCTTTGGGTTGCTAGGCATTCATGTTATATGCCCACTCTACCTGGATTATGTTAGAGTGGCTTCCATTAAAGAACCCCCTGTGTGTTCTGTTAGACAGGTAACTCTCAATCCACGATTTAGCAGGGAATGTAAAGCCATAGCACCTCTGTTTTTCCAGCAGCAGATAATGATCGATAATGTTAAAAGCTGCACTGAAGTCTAACAGCTCCCTCAATCTTCTTATTATAAATTTCTTTCAGCCAATCATCAGTCATTTGTGTAAGTGCTGTACATGTTGAGTGCCCTTCCCTATAAGCATGCTGAAAGTCAGATGTTAATTTGGTTACTGGAAAAGAGTATTGTATCTGGTCAAACACAATTGGTAGCAGGCTGGTTGGTTGACTGTTTGAGCCAGTAAAGGGTGCTTTGCTTTTATTGCATATCGGAATTACTTTTGCTTCTCTCCAGGCCTGAGGACACACTTTGCTGTAGGCTTAGATTGAAGAGATAGAAAATAGGAGTGGAAATCTAGTCATTTTCAGACCCAATAATTTTTTCACATCATCCACATTTGCTTTACATGATAAAAAATTACAATGCTCGTCTTTCATAATTTGGTCAGTTATGAATAGATGTGTAGATTCAGAGTTGTTGTTGTCATGTCTAAGGTTACTAATCTTTCCAATTAAAAAATAATTAACGTTTTTTTTGTGAATCTGATTCAATAAAGCACAGAATTGAGTTTGCCTTTTTGGCCAACAAATCATTTAAGGTGCTACAAAACGTTTTACTATCATTCATTTTGTTTCATAGTGTCACGATCGTCGTTGTAATCATACTCAGACCAAAGCGTAGCGTGGAATCGGTTCGACATCTTTTTATTATAAGAGAGAACCGAACAAAAAAAAACAATAAAGAATAAACGATACGTGAAGCTCAAGCAGTGCTCACAGGCAACTACACAGAAACAACATCCCACAAAACACAGTGGGGAAATGGCTGCCTAAATATGATCCCCAATCAGAGACAACGATAAACAGCTGTCTCTGATTGGGAATCATACCAGGCCAACATAGAAATCAACACACTAGATCACCCACCCTAGTCACACCCCGACCTACCCAAAATAGAGAATAAAAGGCTCTCTATGGTCAGAGCGTGACACGTGGTACAGTTTCTTCTTCTTTTTGTTTTGTTTAGTCACATGATTTCTCAATTTACAGTACGTTTGATGATCCGCTGTGCAGCCAGACTTATTTGCCATTCCTTTTTGACTCGTCCCACTCAACCATAACATTTTTTCAATTCCTCATCAATCCACAGGGATTTAACAGTTTTTACACTCAATTTCTTAATGGGTGAATGCTTATTAGTAACTGGAATAAGCAATTTCATAAATGTGTCAAGTGCAGTGTCTGGTTTGTCCTCATTACACACAACAGACCACCAAATATTCTTTACATCTTCAACATAGGAATCCCTACAAAACCTAATCTATGATCTCTTATGCACCATTTTAGGCCCAGCCTTAGGAACTATGGTTTTCCTAGATATGGCTACTATAGTATGATCACTACATCCGATGGATTTGGATACCGCTTTACAGCAGATTTCTGCAGCATTAGTGAAGATGTGATCAATACATGTGGATGATTTCAATCCTGTGCTGTTTGTAAATACCCTGGTAGGTTGAATGATAACCTGAACCAGATTGGAGGCGCTGGTTATAGTTTTAAGCTTTTTTTTCATGAAAGCCTGTCAATATTTAGGTCAGCCAGAAAATATACCTCTCTGTTGCTATCACATACGTACATTATCAAGCATTTCACAAATATTATCCAAATACTGACTGTTAACACTTGGTGGTCTATAGCAACTTCCCACAAGTATAGGCTTTAGGTGAGGCAGGTGAACCTGTAGCCATATTACTTCAACCGCATTTGACATGAGATCCTCACAAAGCTTACAGGAATATGACTCTAAATATTAACAGCAATACCTCATCTAGTGGCAATTCTGTCTCTTCTGTAGATGTTATAAACATATATTGCTACCACTGTACAGTATCATCAAAATAATTATCTAAGTGATATTCAGAGATAGCCTGTATATGAATGCTTTCTGTTTCTAGCAAGTTATCGATTTCATAAACCTGGTTTCTTAGGCTACATATGTTAATGTGGGCTATTTTTTGCACTTTTCTATTGGGAGGCTTATACGTGACAGTGATATTTATAATTGAGCCGATAGTGCAGGGTGAGTTGTTCACAGTTCACTTCCTACTAGGGCAATCCTTCTCAGTGCTAAAAGTATAATGACTGTACGCTTGTTTACTCCATGTGTAACTCTGTGTTTTTATTTGTGTTGCACTGCTTTGCTTTATCTTGGCCGGGTCACAGTTGTAAATGAGTACTTGTTCTCAACTAGCCTCCCTGGTTAAATAAAGGTGAAAAAAGTAAATAATAATAAAATAACTCAGGTTCATAGACACATGATTACTGAGGACGGTAGGTTAACATAGGCAGTTAGAGGAACATAAATTAGGTTACTTACATTATGACTAAGTACAAATTAAGTACAATTTAGTACAATACATTATAATATAACGCAGTACAATGTATTGTAGTACAATACATTATACAGTACCTACACTGAAATCATGTACGCTGCACTAGCTCCAATGTAAATACATACAGTAGGTATTAGGACATCCTTATGTGAAGTGTGTCCATTATTTATAAAAGCACCTCTTACAAGCAACTAAATGATGAATATAACAATTAAATTAGTGATAGAATAGTCCTACTACACATCAGAGGCAATGTGGAGGAAAACTGATTTGTATGCAGTCAGATGATTTCACCTTTGAGTCATTACTTTGCCAAACACAGAAGTGAAGAAGTGTGTGCGTGTGTGTGTGTGCCCGTGTGCGCGTGTGCATGTGTGTGTGTATATGCCCGTTGCTAGTCAAAAAACACTACAGCCACAAGCAGCTCATCGAATTTAGACATGTCATATCTGACCTCTTCTGGACAGTTGATGGTACTGCCTCCATTTATTCTGTATCATTTTACCACAGAAAGCCCTTGGAAAGGTATTTGCCTGTAAACAAAAATGGTTGGAACAGTCATTTTTACATGTTTAAAGAGTATATGTTTATATGTATGGCACTCTGTGCCATACAAATTGGGCTTTTCACACAATCCAACATGGGGTGTTTAGTGAGCAGGCAGGAGCAGACTGAGAGAGCTTATTGTCTTTGTGTTGTTGTTTGTCATGTTTCCCAACAGGATGACTCAGTAATTCTGCTCTTCAAGGGATCTGCTTTCCGGAGTTAGAACGAGGTAGGAAGGAAAACTAGAACAACAAAGTTGTGTTGTACAGAGGAGCTCACAGCAGGCAGTGTCAGACATTCTCACTCTTGACAGCAACAGAACAAGGCTAAAATCTGATGCAGCATGTCCTAAAGTTTCACGGCAGTTCAAGTTTTCTTTTCACTCGTGTTGGAAAAACAGACTCAGAAAATGTTTTCAACTTTCAATGAGTGAGTAGATTTAATGGTCCCTGTCCTGTGTCCCTGTACTGTGTCCCTGTCCCTGTCCTGTGTCCCTGCTACTTTTCCCTGTCCTCTGTTCCTGCCACCGTCCCTGTCCTGTGTCCTCTGTCCTCTGTCCCTGTCCTCTTTCCATGTCCTCTGTCTCTGTGCTTTTCTTTTCCTCTGCCACTGTCCCTGCTACTGTCCCTGACCCCTGTCTCTGACCCTGTCCTTGTCTCTGTCTCTATCCCTGTCTCCTCCATATCACACAAAACTGACACATCAAGGATCAGTCCCAGTGTGGTGCTGAAGTAGCCTGACCTCCACATCTAAAGAGGGAATTTCAAACCCCATGCAGTGCTATTGTGTCAAATATAGATTAGATAGGAGCTCATTTCCGTCAGGGAAAGACTCCCTTTAATTGATGTTTGCCTACTGAAACGATTCCTCGCCTTCTGGTTTCCATTTCTCTCTCAAAGCCAACATCTCAAGAATGTCACTTGAGTAATTTATTTTCTTCATATGATTCCTCTTTTCAATGCCAAACCCACCTCTGGTGTGTGGCCAAAGAGCTCTATGTTCATGTCATCCAACAAATGTAAATGCCTGGAGTTTGCTAAATGGCATTGGCACCTGGATTGGAACCAGTGCTATGGTCAGACGACATGAAAATAGAGCTCTTTGGCAACGCACACCGGTGGTGGGTTTGATATGGAAAATAGAAATGATATGCAGAAAATAACCCCCATACCTACTATAAAATGCACTACTGGTCAAAGTTTTAGAACACCTACTCATTCAAGGGTTTTTCTTTATTTGTACTATTTTCTACATTGTATAATAATAGTGAAGATATCAAAACTATGAAATAACACATATGGAATCATGTAGTAACCAAAAACGTGTTAAACAAATCAAAATAACAGATGATCTCCGCATGAGTGGTTGCCACCGTGAAGCACGGAGGAGGAGGTGTTATGGTGTGTTGTTTTTTGCTGGTGACACTGCCTGTGATGTATTTACAATTCAAAGCCCACTTAACCAGCATGGCTACCACAGCATTTTGCAGCGATACGCCATCCCATCTGGTTTGGGCTTAGTGGGACCATGATTTGTTTTTCAACAGGACAATGACCCAACAGAAGCACAGTATTTGTATTATTTATTTCATACAGTATTTTATTTATTTATCAAGGGTGCCAATAATTTTTGTTCTTACTGTATATTTTACATGGTAGAGGAATTTAACATATGTGTCACATTATTGAATATGATTGGTTTCCCACATTATCAAAATAGCTGGTAGTCTCTAGGTCACATGTATGCTTCAAGTATCCAGTTTCCAATGTACCCGCTATAATGTAATATACAGTTGAAGTCGGACGTTTACATACACCTTAGCCAAATACATTTAAACTCCGTTTTTCACAATTCCTGACTTTAATCCTAGTAAAAAAATACTTTCTTCCAAACATAACGATGGTAATTATGGCCAAACAGTTATATTTTTGTTTCATCAGACCAAGCAAAGAGGCACTGAGTTTGAAGGTAGGCCTTGAAATACATTCACAGGTACACCTCTAATTAACTCGCTACATATTCGTCGCCAGACCCACTGGCTCCAGGTCATCTACAAGTCCATGCTAGGTAAAGCTCCGCCTTATCTCAGTTCACTGGTCACGATGGCAACACCCATCCGTAGCTCCAGTAGGTGTATCTCATTGATCATCCCTAAAGCCAACACCTCATTCGGCCGCCTTTCATTCCAGTACTCTGCTGCCTGTGACTGGAACGAATTGCAAAAATCGCTGAAGTTGGAGACTTTTATCTCCCTCACCAACTTCAAACATCAGCTATCTGAGCAGCTAACCGATCGCTGCAGCTGTACATAGTCTATTGGTAAATAGCCCACCCATTTTCACCTACCTCATCCCCGTACTGTTTTTATTTATTTACTTTTCGGCTCTTTTGCACACCAATATCTCTACCTGTACATGACCATCTGATCATTTATCACTCCAGTGTTAATCTGCAAAATTGTAATTATTCGCCTACCTCATGCCTTTTGCACACATTGTATATAGACTCCCCCCCCTTTTTTTTTCTTTCTACTGTGTTATTGACTTGTTAATTGTTTACTCCATGTGTAACTCTGTGTTGTCTGTTCACACTGCTATGCTTTATCTTGGCCAGGTCGCAGTTGCAAATGAGAACTTGTTCTCAACTAGCCTACCTGGTTAAATAAAGGTGAAATAAAATATAAAAAATAAAATAAAAAAGCCTATCAGAAGCTTCTAAAGCCAAGCCATCATTTTCTGGAATTTTCCAAGCTGCTTAAAGGCACAGTCAACTTAGTGTATGTAAACTTCTGACCCACTGCAATTGATATAAGTGAAATAATCTGTCTGTAAACAATTGTTGGAACATTTCCTTGTGTCATGCACAAAGTAGATGTCCTAACTGACTTGCCAAAACTATAGTTTGTTTAACAAAAAATGTGTGGAGTGGTTGAAAAACAAGATTTAACGTCTCCAAACTAAGTGTATGTAAACTTCCGACTTCAACTGTATACCTGTACATTGGAACTTTTACTCACCAGAGCTCTCACAATAAAACAGCATTACTTTATCATGTGACTATGAATGAAAATGTGGATGTGAATGCTGGTTCCTTAGCCACTCCAATTAGATCTACCATTACACACCACCCAGTGCAATGCTGCGGAGGGGTTCTGAGAGAAGTGGTTTATGTCTTAAGTTTCCAGAGAGACTTACTAGAGGGACTTACTCTCCAGGGTATTACGGGTGAGCAGCGGCCTTTTCTCTCTCTTGCTCTCTCGCCATTCAGCTCACAGTTCTGTCTAACCATTGACAGGACAGCACCCATGACTCAACTAACCGGGCTAGTACATGGATTTGGACTGTACTGTTTGTTAACACTGCCTCTAATATTTTCACATGGTAAGTGTGTACCGGAAAGTGTGTAGAACGTTTAGAGAGTGTGTGTGTGTGTGAGCAAAAGAGAGAGAGAGAGAGATACAGAAACACAGATAGAAAGACAGACAGAACACTAGCATGTGTCTGTGAGCAACATTGAGAACATAAGACAGGCTGCGTTGATCTTAGTATTGATGTTACAATTTCTTTAAAAGTATGCTCTATGACTGAAAATGAAAAGTCATATTTTATATGTAAATAATGTTATATGTAACAATACCGCTTTTTTTTTGATTGTGAATACAGTATTTACACAGAGCTACATCCTATTTCTAATTTCAACAGTGTTTCTGTTGCTTACCTTTCTCACTGCCATCCTCAGGCTTGTTGAGTTAAAAAACATTCCTCTTAACCTTATTTCTTTCTATAATTTCTAACGTTTTATCCCAGCCTTAATGTTAATGATGAGAAGAAGTGGGAAGCCCAGTCCCGTTTGGAGTCATAAAACATTCAACACAGGAGTGAGGCAACATGAAGTCCATGATTTGGAATATTCTCACTAGGGGATTGATAGTGTTATCCTTGCTGAACTCAGGGTCATTTTCTTGCAGCATGTTATTACAATGTTGTGCTAATGTTCCTTATGTGTTGTGGAAGGCGAGGCGCTCCAGTGCTATGGCTGTAACATCCTCCAGGGCCAGAAGTACGTGGACGTGGGCTGCTCCAGCCCAGAGGTCATCACTTGCTCCCACTCCCACAAAGGCTTCAAGCACCGCTTCTGCATTAGGACTGAGAGCAGTGAGTACACTCCTCCTCACCCTCTCCCCCTTGACCTCTCTCTCACTTATATGGTCTACCCCACGGCCATTCACTATCACGTCTTCATTTAGAATACACCCTACACCCAGACCTGGGTTAAAATAGTAGAAGAATTAGATTCTATAGCTCTCCTCTGTCATGAAATCTTAGTTTTTTAACGTTTTTATTTCACCTTTATTTAACCAGGTAGGCCAGTCGAGAGCAAGTTCTCATTTACAACTGCGACATGGCCAAGATAGAGCAAAGCAGTGCGACACAAACAACACAGAGTTACACATGGGATAAACAAACGTACAGTCAATAACACAATAGAAAAGTCTATATACAGTGTGTGCAGATTAGGGAGGTAAGGCAATAAATAGGCCATAGTGGCAAAATAATTACAATCTGGGTCAAGGAATCGTAATCTGGGTAAAGGAATCTTAATCTGAATCAAGCTGTCTTAATCGGTGTCAAATAATCTTAATCTGGGTCAAGGAATCTTATTCTGGGTCAAGAAATCTTAATCTGGGTCAATGACAATAACATAGACCATGATAACAAGATTGCAGTGACACAGAAATCCCCCATCTGATTGAGATTTTTCCAGGGAGACCTGGGGTCATGGATAAGTAAGGGGCTGTGATATGATAAATCCTGGACTGTGTTAAGCAGGAAGCATTGCTGGAGAGATTAGAGGGGATTGCTCCCTGAGTCCCAGGTCTAATCCTGCACAGTAACTCTCTCATCCCTGTCCTGGCAGCTGCTCTCTCATAATATGTTTATAGCATCCCTCCCATCTCCTTCTACCTATCCACTATCTATCCTCCTCAGTGCCCAGTCCTCAGTTCAGTGTGTCCCCTGCTTGTCTCAAATACCTGTCTTTTTTCAGTTACAGAATCTCTCACTGTCTGTACAACTTTATTATGTGTATGTGTGTGCATGTGCATGCGTGTTATCACTGCAGGTGCCCTGGGCATCGTGCTGACCAGTGGTTGTGCCACGTCTCGACACTGCCAACAACAGGAGCTACCTGGGGTGCTGATCCATTGCTGCGGCTCAGACCTCTGCAACAACACCCCCGACTGGAGCAGAACAACATTACACTGGCTGTGCTCGGGGGCTACACTGCTGCTCATACTCTGGCTGCAATTGTGAGAGAGAGTCGCTGAGCAGAATCACACTGACTAGGGCCCACTTCTGCCCTACTGGTCAATCCTGTGGCTGTGTCCTGGATCAGTGCAGGGGAACTAGGACGCCTGGGGGTACTTGGCTATCCACAGGGTGTACTTGAGAAAACTCATTAGACAGTAGGCCTACTGGTCAAATGTACTTCAGAGGTACTCCAGAGCAGAGCAACATTTGGTTGGTGGTACGGTAACCAAAACGGTTGGAAACCATTGTCCTAGAGAAAAGCCATTGGAGGAGAATGATCAATGAGAGGATGGCCCCTGCACAGATAAATAGTGGATGACGATAGAATGTTGAACGATCGGCAAGCCTGTGAATATTGTTATTCCCCTTACAAGGCTAACATGAGATTATGAAGGTAGCTAGCCAAATAAGGGTTTTTGTGGTGAATAGGTGTCAGTAATGATGTGGATCATATGTTGGGGGGGAGGGGTCATGGGGTAGGGGTGGGGTGGGGTAGACAGAATGGAATGGAGATTGGGAGATGTCTTGGAGAAAAATGTAATGTTGAAAGGGCTAAATATTATGTTTCTCTTGGCAAGAAGTACATGATTCGTTAGATGATGTTGTTAATTTTTATTGTTTAAGACGTTTAAGCCAGTTAGGTATGCTGTGTCTCCACTACTCTGTGTCTCCACTAGAGGGCAGCATCTTCTAATTATTTGACATACACTACATGACCAAAAGTATGTGGACACCTGCTTGTGCAAAATCATAGGCATTACTATGGAGTTTTTGTCCCCCTTTGCTGCCATAACAGCCTCCACTCTTCTGGGAAGGCTTTCCACAAGATGTTGTAACATTGCTGCAGGGAATTGCTTCCATTCAGCCACAAGAGCATTAGTGAGGTAAAGCACTGATGTTGGGCGATTAGGCCTGGCTTGCAGTCGGCATTCTAATTCATCTCTAAGGTGTTTGATGTGGTTGAGGTCAGGGCTTTGTGCAGGCTAGTCAAGTTCTTTCACACCGATCTTCACAACCCATTTCTGTATGGACCTTGCTTTGTGGATAGGGGCATAGTCATGCTGAAACAGGAAACAGGAAATGGCCTTCCACAAACTGTTGCCACAAAGTTGGAAGCACAGAATCGTCTAGAATGTCATTGTATGCTGTAGCGTTAAGAGCCCCAGACCATTATTCCTCCTCCATCAAACTTTACAGTTGGCACTATGCATTCAAGCAGGTAGAGTTCTCCTGGCATCTACCAAACCCAGATTTGTCTGTCGGACTGCCAGATGGTGAAGAGTTATTCATCACTCCAGAGAACGTGTTTCCACTGATCCACTGAGTCCAATGGCGGCAAGCTTTACACCACACCACTCTGATCGTATGCTTGTGTGCGGCTGCTCGGCTATGGAAACCCATTTCACGAAGCTCCCGAAAAACAGTGGGACAGCTTTAAATTATGAAAAGTATTTTGAAAGCCTGAGCTGTACAGTATGTATTAAACATAGTATCAGTTCCTGATATTCCGTAGCAGATGGGATGCATCAGTGAAATTAGGAGGATGCATTGTTGAAATTCTAGGTTAATGCATTGTTTAAAACAAATTGACAACTTAGGTTAACAAGAAGACAACCTCTTGAGTTCCTTGATATGGATTTGATGTTTAAATGTTAAAAAGTTAAATTTTCCTCTTCAGAAAGGTCTTCTAAATGCATACAAATGTCTAAAATGAGCTTGTCTTTGTCTTTTCTCTCTTTTGTTTTAGTTTTTTCTTTTGTCTGGCAAATCAGGTTTCAATGGGAAAAACAGAGAGAGAGAGGGGTGAGTGAGAGAGAGACGTGGGGGGAGGAGAAAAAGGGAGAGAGGTGGGAGAGCCTCTTCTACACAGTATAGGAAAAAGCTTTGCACTCTCATCCATTTCCTCACACGCTGCCTGTCTCATCTTGAATCCATCCATTCTTTCCTGATGCCATCAAAACCATAGGCCAAAAAAATGGAGGAAACAGAGGACTTAACATGCCTTCATTAATAAGGAAAAGTGAAAAAAAAAAAATAATAATATCCCAACTGTACATACTAACCTAATGAGTAGAGTCGTGGCTGGCGGAGAGCAGCTCAATTATGAATGTTGACACATATCACTCTGAGTCAGCTTGTGTGTGGAGTCCCGTTCCTACGTGGTTTCCGCATGAATGATGGTCAGGCAGGTCTGCGAGACGGTGAAGAGATGCAACCCTATTCCCTATACCAGGGTCCCCAATTTCATTGAGCCGTGGGCAGATTTTTCCTTGAGCGCAAGAATAGTGCAAGATTAGAATATATAAGAATAGTATATAAGAATAGTATAGAATAGTATTTGACAAAAACATAATTATTTCAAACCTTGATTCAATTTGGATGCGATCACATAGGCCTATGCCTCTCTATTAATGCATGGGAATAACTTTGAGCTGATTTATTGATGATTTTGGAGTCTTTTATGTCCAACAACAAAATGTGGTAATTTTTTTCTCAGAAAGCTGGGTATTAAATAAAATGGAATTTGGCCCACTGGCCGCATATTAGGAAACCATGCCCTATAGAAGGCACTACCTTCGGGCCCTGGTTAGAAGTAGTGCACTATACTGCATAGGGAACAATGTGCCATTTCAGACGCAGCCAGGCAGGGTGTTCATTCATGGTTTATTTGAGTTACATGAGAGGCATGAAAGAACCGTGTGAGAAGAAGGGAGGTAGTGGCGAGCACAGAGCCAAACCTGTTGGCAGCAGACAGGCAGGCAGGCCCCAGAGCATTCTGGGAGCCCGAGCAGCCATATTATAAATCACAGCAAGATGTGGAAAAGGTATCAATGTGGAGGGTCATAAAAATGATGCAGGTGTGTTATTGTGAACTTCACGTCTCTATTTCCCAGGGATCTGTAACAGGTTTTATGTTGGGCCAGCAGTTCAAGCCCAGGCACTATGTGATTACAGTAATGCCCAAACCCTAATTGTTTTTCTTCCTTTTATTGGAGCCCTATTCCAAGACTGTGGCACCACTCAAATAACTTACAGCTTAATACTGTATCAAGGTTAGGTTGTGTGGGCTGGGAAAGAGTGGACATGAGGTGAGGGGATTATCGTGGGCCTCTTTTACAGGTTTTACCGTAATGCTGTGTAGGACTTGGTAAATGCACTGGATCAACCTCACTGTTGGTAAAGCGGGGGTAGTGCCATTACAGTGTAGTTCAATACTACAGCAATGACAGTCTATCATATGGATGAAAGGTACATTGTATTGTCCTGTGAAGATACAATGAGAACTCAGTGTAATTGTTTTACATTAACCCATATTTACTATAGTTGCAAGTTGTAGGATATTCAAGTCTACCCGATTTTTAGCCTAAATGACAACAAAGGGCTGAATATGAAAAAGCTGATTATGGCAAACTGCACCTTGACAAACACACTGTACTTTCCCCTACTTTGGTCTGTCACGACACACACAAAACAAATGAACTAATCTAGACAAGATCGAATTGACTAGTCAGAAATAACAGTAGAGAGAAAAGGAGGTAGGGATTGGATGGAGCGATTACTGTACCAATCAGGCTATCTAGATGTTGATGTAGATTACAGGAGTGTCTGGTTTCACACTGTTGGGAGGGAGAGGCCTTTCATGTAGCCGGGCTGGGCCTGAGATAATCAAAGCCCCAGGCTTCAGACACATGAGTCAAACAGGCAGGAACCACAGGAGCTGTCACTCCTAATCAAGCTGAAGTCAAGGCTCCGCACACGCATGCACACGCGCCGACACACACGCGTACACACACACACACACACACACACACACACACACACACACACACACACACACACACACACACACACACACACACACACACACACACACACGCTGTTCTGAAGGCAAAATAATTCACAGCTTCAGGAGGGCAGTTTCATAATGTGTGAAACAGTGTCTGAAAAAAGCAATGAGCATAGAAACCCGGAATAATGTCTTGCCTCATGGACGGAGAGGCTTGACCATCTGCAATGACGCTTAGGAACAGGCACAGCTTTTATGTCAACTTAAATAAGGGCACCAACAGGCATGGAGGCCATCACACAAATAAACAAACACAAACTTGGCCAGCATCATATGTATACCTCACCAGGGGTGCAACTTTGTTTTTTATTTATAATTGTTTCTTTTTAAAAATGTAGTCGGATAAACACTCCAAACATCCTACCCGACTGCTCGGGGGCGTCCGCATGGTCCTAAAGCACACCCTTACCTAGTTTTGTATCACATTCCAATGATAACACTGGTGGGACAAAAATGTAATTTCAGAATGTGGTGAGGGGGTCCCTAGTGAAAGTTGCGCCCCTGTACCCCACCACCACTTCTTGTGGTGTGCATGCCTTCCCTTGAGCAACCAATGTACTCTGGAGGCCACTTTTGCCAGCAGCATACCACCCTGCATGCCACTGCTGGCTTACTTCTGAAGCTAAGCAGTGTTGGTCCTGGTCCGTTCCTGGATGGGAGACCAGATGCTGCTGGAAGTGGTGTTGGATGGCCAGTAGGAGACACTCTTTCCTCTGGTCTGACACTGCCCTGTGTAGGGTGCTGTCTTTTGGATGGGACGTTAAACGGGTGTCCTGACTCTCTGAGGTCATTAAAGATCCCATGGCACTTATTGTAAGAGTAGGGGTGTTAACCCCGGTGTCCTGGCTAAATTCCCATCTGGCTCTCAAACCATCATGGTCACCTAATAATCCCCAGTTTACAATTGGCTCATTAATCCCCCTCCTCTCCCCTGTAACCATTCCCCAGGTCGTTGCTGCAAATGAGAACATGTTCTCAGTCAATTTAACTGGTCAAATAATGAATAAATAAAAAATCAATTAATTAATTTGCCAATGTCAATAACGCATTTCTTGCATAAAGGGAACTCTTATATTCTCGGATCCTACCCTTACTTAGCTACATATGACAAGGATTTTGATTTCATTCAGCAGACTAATTGGTACGTACAGTCCATTCATGAAGGATTTGTGGAACAAAGTCCGTTCAGTATTGAACTGCCTGTCACTACAGTAGGGACTGGCGTCCTGATCAGTGGTGGTGACTAGATGGAGTACAGCTACGACCGGAACAAAGTCCACTCAGTATTGAACTGCCTGTCACTACAGTAGGGACTGGCGTCCTGATCAGTGGTGGTGACTAGATGGAGTACAGCTACGACCGGAACAAAGTCCACTCAGTATTGAACTGCCTGTCACTACAGTAGGGATTAGCGTCTTTTTATTTATTTATTTATTTTATTTCACCTTTATTTAACCAGGTAAGCAAGTTGAGAACAAGTTCTCATTTACAATTGCGACCTGGCCAAGATAAAGCAAAGCAGTTCGACACATACAACGACACAGAGTTACACATGGAGTAAAACAAACATACAGTCAATAATACAGTAAAAAAACAAGTCTATATACAATGTGAGCAAATTAGGTGAGAAGGGAGGTAAAGGCAAAAAAGGCCATGGTGGCAAAGTAAATACAATATAGCAAGTAAAACACTGGAATGGTAGTTTTGCAATGGAAGAATGTGCAAAGTAGAAATAAAAATAATGGGGTGCAAAGGAGCAAAATAAATAAATTAATTAAATACAGTTGGGAAAGAGGTAGTTGTTTGGGCTAAATTATAGGTGGGCTATGTACAGGTGCAGTAATCTGTAAGATGCTCTGACAGTTGGTGCTTAAAGCTAGTGAGGGAGATAAGTGTTTCCAATTTAAGAGATTTTTGTAGTTCGTTCCAGTCATTGGCAGCAGAGAACTGGAAGGAGAGGCGGCCAAAGAAAGAATTGGTTTTGGGGGTGACGAGAGAGATATACCTGCTGGAGCGTGTGCTACAGGTGGGAGATGCTATGGTGACCAGCGAGCTGAGATAAGGGGGGACTTTACCTAGCAGGGTCTTGTAGATGACATGGAGCCAGTGGGTTTGGCGACGAGTATGAAGCGATCAGTGGTGGTGACTTGATGGAGTACAGCTACGACCGGAACAAGGTCCACTCAGTATTGAACTGCCTGTCACTACAGTAGGGATTGGCGTCTTGATCAGTGGTGGTGACTAGATGGAGTACAGCTACGACTGGTAGTGACTTTTCGTAGCAGGTTAGGAGAGCATTTTAGCTAACCCTAACCATGACCCTTTTCCAAACCTAATTCTTCTAACCTGCTATGTTAATTCTCCCAACTGGAAGTAAAAAGTCCCTTCTAGTCTTAGCTGTATGTCAGCAGAGTATGATCCCAGCAGGGCTGATTACCTCCGTGATGTAACATATTTATTGAGATAAAAGTACTACACATGCCAATTTAAGTAATTGATTACAGACATGCCACTTTAAGTAATTGATTACAGACATGCCAATTCAAGTCATTGATTACAGACATGCCAATTTAAGTAATTGATTACAGACATGCCAATTCAAGTCATTGATTACAGACATGCCAATTCAAGTCATTGATTACAGACATGCCAATTCAAGTCATTGATTACAGACATGCCAATTCAAGTCATTGATTACAGACATGCCAATTCAAGTCATTGATTACAGACATGCCAATTCAAGTCATTGATTACAGACATGCCAATTTAAGTCATTGATTACAGACATGCCAATTCAAGTCAGTTGATTACAGACATGCCAATTCAAGTCATTGATTACAGACATGCCAATTCAAGTCATTGATTACAGACATGCCAATTTAAGTCATTGATTACAGACATGCCAATTCAAGTCATTGATTACAGACATGCCAATTCAAGTCATTGATTACAGACATGCCAATTCAAGTCATTGATTACAGACATGCCAATTCAAGTCATTAATTACAGACATGCCAATTCAAGTCATTGATTACAGACATGACAATTTAAGTCATTGTTTACGGACATGCCAATTTAAGTCATTGAGTACAGACATGCCAATTTAAGTCATTGATTACAGACATGCCAATTTAAGTCATTGATTACAGACATGCCAATTTAAGTCATTGATTACAGACATGCCAATTCAAGTCATTGATTACAGACATGACAATTTAAGTCATTGTTTACGGACATGCCAATTTAAGTTATTGAGTACAGACAGGCCAATTCAAGTCATTGATTACAGACATGCCAATTCAAGTCATTGATTACAGACATGACAATTTAAGTCATTGTTTACGGACATGCCAATTCAAGTCATTGTTTCATGATGGTTGGCATCAATGGACTTATTTTTCTTGATCTTCTTGTGATTATGGCAGCACCTTAACTCTTGTTGGTTGAGCGCTGTGTACTCCCCTCTTAAATGTAAAAACTTCAACAGTTGACAATGCTTCTCTACTTTTAGCAAAATTATAGTAAAAAAATAAAAGTAATTATGTGTTTAGCATTGATAGTTAGGAAAACTTATGAAAGCAGAAAGCTGCTTGTTAACCCTGCTGGTCACTTACATTTTTCACACTGAGACGATCCGAGCACAATAGTTGTTGTAACCGTGCCAGAACGGATCATGTGAAAACAAATGATCAGAGTCAGCACAACCCTGCTCGGTTAAGCACTGTATTGTGAAAATTGCATTAGTGTGAATTTGCAGAATTAAACATCAGAAGCTTAAGAGTTCAAGTGTATTTGATATGGCCATGAAACTGTTGGGATCAGAGGAAAGGCAAGCATCCCATCGATTTTCAGTAATCTGAGTATTTGATCAGCCTAGTAGCTGACCTCAGGAATGGTGGGTTTTCCTATCCCTATTAGTCTAGTGGTTTAAAGTGACTACAACTGCAAGCAATGAACCAAAAGCTGTTTTCTGTTTTCAGAATGTACCACTGCTCCACTATATTTTAGATAATTCCAACTACCGTGTGTTGAGGGAACCTACAGGTGTAAGATTTTAATTGGATTACTCTTTTGTTGCGGAGAATTTTCGTGCACAACAGGAAATGCAGATGAACCTTGTGATTAAGATCAATTCACTTAAAACCCAAATTAACACATGGTTATATTAACAGTACTGCACTTTTCATGTAGCCTACTTTTGGCCAAGCTAATAGCCTAACCACCGATCAAACAACATTATGGAATAAACATTCAAATCCTGTTGCTGTAGGATTATTTCGCTGTGACAATAGTGGTCAAATGAAGATCCTACATCTGTAATCCACATCTGGTTTTTCTCTCAGGTTTATTCTAGATTGTTTGAATCTTACAACAACAAAAAAAATCAGTAAAGGAAAACAGACTGAGTGCTACTCCTGGTTGTTTCCTCTGACTGAAAAAGATCCATTCATCCAAACCACCAGGGAAACTCCAGCTGAGGCGTTGTCTATTTCCATCTCAGAATAATGCTTCTTTCTATACATTCAGGAAACAGAGAACAGCAGGAATATGATAGGTATGCAAATCCTCAGTTTAAAACAGACACATCCAAGAGAGGGGAAGAAGGAGGGATTACATTTTCAAAATGTAAATATAAAAGACTGTGTGGAAAAACAATACTTTTAAACTGATTTCAAATGCGAAATTGCAATTATGACAGTTCGCACTCCTATATTTGATTACACTCCAAAGTGCTAGAGGCGAAAGAAACGCACATCTATTTAGGCGAGGTGCTGGCTAGCGGAGTAGAAGACTTACAAAATAAAGGAGAGCCGCACACTAGGAGCTCAGATGCAAAAATAGAATACCCTAATGTCCAACGTTTCAACAGACAAGCTGTCTTCATCAGGATATAATGACGAACACTGCAGGGTAACTCGTTAATATAGTTTCAAAAGACACTCACAGGTGTCTGTACTCATGGCCGGGTGTGGCCTGATCACATTGGTTAATTCTCATATATTAAAATAGCATACCAAAAAAATAAATGGATAGCATGCGATCATAGATACAATTTGGCTACACAAGCCTACAAAAATTTGCAATAGCAGAATCACAATAATCACAAGAATGGCTTCAGATCAAAGTCTACGTTGAGATCGAAGGGAGCAAGGGTCTTTAAGTGAAAAATCCAGGCAGCCTCTCGTTTTAACAATGAATTATCGAGGCCACCCTCTCTCCTAGGGAGGGTGACATGTCCGATGCCAATATAACGTAGAGACGGAATCGAGTAGTTTGCTTCCAAAAGGTGGGCCGCATCTAGGGTAAGTCCAGTTTTTGCATCAAATGGTGCTACGATGCTCCGATATTCGTACTTTCACTTCGCGCTCCAAAGTGCACCTACTTAAGCACTTACAAATTCGTAACATATTGTGCAAATTGGAATTCTTAACATATCATATGAAACAGACTACGTAGTGCACAATTATTTGGAGCAAGCATTTCAGTGTAAAATGTACACCAATTGTATTTGGCGCATGTGTAATAAAATGTAAATATTATTTGATTGTGCACAATTTTTGGGGACCCGTTTTGGCTCGTGAACACCAAATTCAAAACTACTGGCTGAAATTATACAAAACCTTCGGAACATCACATTAAAGCAGCTCACAGATCACTGCACTTGTACATAGCCCATCTGTAAATAGCCCATCCAACTACCTCATCCCCATACTGTTATTTATTTTGTTCCTTTGCACCCCAGTATCTCTACTTGCACACTCATCTTCTGCACATCTATCAGTGTTTAATTGCTCTATTTTAATTATTTCGACCACTATGGCCTATTTATTGCCTTACCTCCCTCATTTGCACACACTGTATATAGACATTTCCTATTATATTATTGACTGTATGTTTGTTTATTCCATATGTAATTCTGTGTTGTTGTTTGTCGTACTGCTTTGCTTTATCTTGTCCAGGTTGCAGTTGTAAATGAGAACTTGTTCTCAACTAGCCTACCTGGTTAAATAAAGGTGAATAAAAATAAAAAAAGACTCAATTTTGGCTCTTAAAGCATTTAACTCCCTAGGGATTAATGCCTGGCTAGTCTTCCATCACAGTGTGCCGTTCATCATCACAGGGAAACATTCATCGGATTATGGCAGGCAGGCAGGGAGAGGGAATGAAACATCCCTTCATTCAGCTAGCTTTAATTATGTACAGTGCCACAGACAGAGTTGACACAGTCAGCAGCATATAGCTCCTCAACTAACGAATTTCACAGTAATGGATTAGAGGAGTCACAGTGGGGTTAATTTTGTTCAGAAAGCCATACGGGGTCGGTTCTGACATAACTGGCGGTGTGATGACATATGTGTGAAATGACTGTAGTATGGCTGTGGTGGATTAGAATGGGGATATCTGAAGCAACCACTTCAAGACTCGACTGTACAGTAGGACTACATTTGAAGTGTAGCAACTGAACATGCACCCATTGATCGGTAGCCGGTGGCTAAAGTTAACTGAAGTTTGTAGTGGCTGTTTAGAGAGAACCAAACCATGTATTTCTCCCTCACCAACTTCAAACATCAGCTATCTGAGCAGCTAACTGATCGCTGCAGCTGTACATAATCTATTGGTAAATAGCCCACCTATTTTCACCTACCTCATCCCCACAGTTTTTATTTATTTACTTTTCTGCTCTTTTGCACACAAATATCTCTACCTGTACATGATCATCTGATCATTTATCACTCCAGTGTTAATCTGCAATATTGTAATTATTCGCCTACGTCCTCATGCCTTTTGCACACATTGTATATAGACTCCCCTTTTTTTTCTCTACTGTGTTATTGACTTGTTAATTGTTTACTCCATGTGTAACTCTGTGTTGTCTGTTCACTCTGCTATGCTTTATCTTGGCCAGGTCGCAGTTGCAAATGAGAACCTGTTCTCAACTAGCCTACCTGGTTAAATAAAGGTGAAATAAAAAAATAAAAAAATAATAGTTTCTTCTGGCCCATAGATTACTTTCAGGGAGAGGAACCATCTATCAAGCTGTAACATCCTGAACTTTCCCTTTAACATGTCCCCCTGCTATGTGAAGTTTAACATAAATAAACACACCTCCTTGTTAATGGTGAGAGGTTAGCATGTTTTGGGGCCATGATCTTTGTGCATCTGTACCTTTATCCCTTATCATTATTTACCATTCATTCATGATTATCCGTAATCATGGTAGCATCCACATTAATGTAGAAGTGTACAGAAACATTATATTCCCCATTTACAATAAAAGTGACTCGAAAGATCCATTATTTAGCATTCATTTCTATTGGGCACATTATAATCTGAAACCAAATCAAATTGCAAATGCATCCAAGAAGTTTGCAGAGTCACAAGCTTCATGTATTCATTCGTTGCTAGGAATATGGGTTCAAATACTAAACTTTTTACAAAAAGGTAAGTGAATTTGTCCAAACAGTTATGATACCTTCAAACAGGGGAACTAAATACATGAAATGCATTCATTTCTAAATGGTAAAACTGATTTGCATGAAAATACCCTCAAAAGGTGAAATTCTGTTCTGTCACCTAATAAAATATTTGATCTCAAATCCAAATTGCTGAAGTATCGAGCCAAATTAAAAGTTGTGGCTTCACTTTCCAAATAACGGTAGTGGTATGTGTATTTCATTAACACAGTGAGGGGAAGCTGTTTAAAATGTTTCTTCTCTACTTTACATCCCACTGTAGAAAATTAGATTAATCTTGTTTCTAAAATCCTGCTGGACATAACTAATGTCTTAACCAAAAATGAAAAACCCAAGTTCAACTAAAATCAAACCAAATGTTTTGGACCAGAAGGTCTAAGTTAGGTCAGACAGTTACCTGGCCAAGACCTTGTTATCTCCAGTGCATTCGGAAATTATTCAGACCCCTTGACTTTTTCCACATTACGGCCTTATTCTAAAATTGATTAAATCGTTTTTCCCCTCATCAATTTACAAACAATACCCCATAATGACAAAGCAAGCACAGGTTTAGAATTATTTTCTAATTTATAAAAAAAACCTGAAATATCACGTTTATATACTTTGTTTAAGCATCTTTGTCAGCGTTTACAGCCTCAAGTCTTCTTGGGTATGACGCTATAAGCTTGGCATACCTGTACACCTGAGTTCTTCTCTGCAGATCCTCTCAAGCTCTGTCAGGTTGGATGGGGAGCGTCACTGCACAGATATTTTCAGGTCTCTCCAGAGATGTTCGATCGGGTTCAAGTCCGTGCTCTGGCTGGGCCAGACATTTAGAGACTTGTCCCGACGCCACTGCTGTGTTGTCTTGGTTATGTGCTTAGGGTCATTATCCTGTTTGAAGGTGAACCTTGGTCCCAGTCTGAGTGCTCTGGATGAGGCCATAACAAAGTAAGCTCAAGATGTTTCCAATCATTACTTCTGCTGTCTCCCTATTCACTTTGTGGTAGAGGCAATACAGCAGGTGTTCTGAGCTTTAAGGGGTGAGTAGTATGACTTTGTCCGTTTATTGAATGGTTCATTTGTATAAAATATGGAAATCAGTAATCATTTCATTCAGTTTAGACTGTTGTGCTAGTGTTTTCCTTGTGAATGGTTTGCTGGTGTACTGTATTTGTAGTATATCTACATAGTCTCGTATAGAGTTTGACATATTTGTGAGTTTGCTAAGTTCTATCAGGAATCGAGGTAATACCCAGATGCAGACACGTTGAATAAACAATGGTTTAATAGTCCAAGGGGCAAGAGACAGGTCAAGGCAGGCAGGGGTCAATAATCCAGATAAGGGGCAAGGGTACCGGTCGGCGGGCAGGCTCAGGGTCAGGGGCAGGTAGAGTGGTCAGGCAGGCGGGTACATAGACAGGACAGGCGAGGGTCAAAACCAGAAGGGCGAGAAAAAGAGAAGCTGGGAAAAAACAGGAGCTGAAAGGACTAACGCTGGTCAGCTTGACAAACAAGATGAACTGGCAACAGACTAACAGAGAACACAGGTATAAGTATACAGGGGATCATGGGGAAGATGGACGACACATGGAGGGGGGTGGAGACAATCACAAAGACAGGTGAAACAGATCAGAGTTCTGTTCATTATGGTGTCCTTCTGTTAACCTTGACATTTGACATCTTGAGAATGTCTTGGCTTGAACAACTCTATTCGAGTCAGAGGATGACTATCTGATGGCTGTGTGTGTGTGTGTGTGTGTGTGTGTGTGTGTGTGTGTGGACTTGTTTTCCTGTATTGTCGACAAGAATGTCCTGACAAGATATGACACAAGAGAAAGTATTTAAAAAGTCAGGACATTTAAAAATGCTATTTTAGGTTTAATTAAGGTATAGATTTAGTGTTTGGGGTTAGGGATAGGGTAAAGGTTAGGGTTAGGGGTTTGGGAAAATAGGATTTTGAATGGGAATACATTGTTACTACCCAAAAAAGTCCTGACACATAACAAGAACATGTCTGTGTATGTGTGTGTGTGTGTGTGCGTAGGCTATTTGTGTGTGTGCACGCGTGTGTGTATGTCCCTAAGCATTAACGAGCAGATGTAGTTTTTGAGATGCATCAGCCATTGCTCATGGTACTGCATAACCGCTGGGTGTTTGTTGTCTCTCAGGCTACTACATCTGTAAGTAAACAATACAGTCCCCAGTTACAGCTTTCCCTGGGAGTTCATGCTGGGTGTACCGTCTGGATTATCCTCGAGACGACAGCTGGAAGGATGGCCCCTCTAAACGTCTTCTGGAGGAACAATAAGTATCAGTGTAAAGAAAGGTATGCCAGGTGTAACATTGTTGCATCAAGCAAGGAACAATTATGACTTGTTCCTTCTCCAAGCTGTCTACTATGACAGAAATGAACAATTATGACTTGTTCCTTCTCCAAGCTGTCTACTATGACAGAAATGAACAATTATGACTTGTTCCTTCTCCAAGCTGTCTACTATGACAGAAATGAACAATTATGACTTGTTCCTTCTCCAAGCGGTCCAATATGACAGTGGAGCAGGTCTAGGGTTGAAGGAGGGAGGGGAGCGGGTCTAGGAAGTGAGGGAGGGAGTGGAGCAGGTCTAGAAAGTGAGGGAGGGAGTGGAGCAGGTCTATGGGTGATGGATGGAGGGAGTAGAGCAGGTCTAGGGCTGAAGGAGCGAGGGAGGGAGTGGAGCAGGTCTAGGATCGAGGGAGGGAGTGGAGCAGGTATAGGATTGAGGGTGGGAAGGGAGCAGGTCTAGGATCGAGGGAGGGAGGGGAGTAGGTCGAGGGAGGGATGGAGGGGAGTAGGTCTAGGGAGGTAGGGGAGCAGGTTTAGGATCGAGGGGGAAGGGAGCAGGTCTATGGTCGAGGGAGGGAGGGAGGGAGGGGGATAGGTCGAGGGAGGGAGGGGAGTATGTCTAGGGTCGAGGGAGGTAGGGGAGCAGGTCTAGGCAGGTAGGGGAGCAGTTCTAGGATTGAGGGAGGGAAGGGAGCAGATCTAGGATCGAGGGAGGGAAGGGAGTATGTCTAGGGTCGAGGGAGATAGGGGAGCAGGTCTAGACAGGTAGGGGAGCAGGTCTAGGGTTGAGGGAGGTAGGGGAGCAGGTCTAGGGAGGTAGGGGAGCAGGTCTAGGGAGGTAGGGGAGCAGGTCTAGGGAGGTAGGGGAGCAGGTGTGGGAGGTAGGGGAGCAGGTCTATGGTCGAGGGAGGGAGGTAGGGAGCAGGTCTAGGGTCGAGGGAGGGAGGTAGGGAGCAGGTCTAGGGTCGAGGGAGGGAGGGGGAGTAGGTCTAGGGAGGTAGAGGAGCAGTTCTAGGGTTGAGGGAGGGAGGGAGGGAGGGAGGAGAGTAGGTCTAGGGAGGTAGAGGAGCAGGTCTAGGGTCGAGGGAGGGAGGGGGGGGAGTAGGTCTAGGGTCGAGGGAGGGAGGGGGAGTAGGTCTAGGGTCGAGGGAGGGAGGGGGAGTAGGTCTAGGGTCGAGGGAGGGAGGGGGGAGTAGGTCTAGGGTCGAGGGAGGGAGGGGGGGGAGTGGGTCTAGGGAGGTAGAGGAGCAGGTCTAGGGTCGAGGGAGGGGAGTAGGTCTAGGGAGGTAGGGAGCAGATCTAGGGTCGAGGGAGGGAGGGGGAGTAGGTCTAGGGTCGAGGGAGGGGAGTAGGTCTAGGGAGGTAGGGGAGCAGGTCTAGGGTCGAGGGAGGGGAGTAGGTCTAGGGAGGTAGGGGAGCAGGTCTAGGGTCGAGGGAGGGGAGTAGGTCTAGGGAGGTAGGGGAGCAGGTCTAGGGTCGAGGGAGGGGAGTAGGTCTAGGGAGGTAGGGGAGCAGGTCTAGGGTCGAGGGAGGGGAGTAGGTCTAGGGAGGTAGAGGAGCAGGTCTAGGGTCGGGACGGAGGGGGGAGTAGGTCTAGGGTCGAGGGAGGGGAGTAGGTCTAGGGAGGTAGGGGAGCAGGTCTAGGGTTGAGGGAGGGAGGGAGGGAGGAGAGTAGGTCTAGGGAAGTAGGGGAGCAGGTCTAGGGAAGTAGGGGAGCAGGTCTAGGGAGGGAGAGGTGCAGGTCTGGGGGGAAAGATAATTTAATGATGTGTGTGCACTGGGAGGGTTTTCCTTGAAGTGGGAGACAGGGGAAGGAAGTGTGGAGATTTATGGCAGTCTTTTTGTACAACATGTGTAGTATTTGTATATACAGTATTAAGAATGTGAGAAGGAACAGGATGATATTTCTTGGTCTATTCATTAAGACGAGATCAAACATATCAGATAATGAATGTAATTATGTTAAATCTGGAACATACCGATATGCTTGACAGGAAATGCATTGCACACTTATTTGTTATTTTTTTGCCAGGACTCTGGTCAAAAGTAGCACACCATATGCGGAATAGGGTGCCATTTTGGACACAGTGTAAGTGTTAGGGAGTTGATCTGTTTTTTGCTAAAACATACTCCACTCAACACGGACTCCAACAGCTAATAGATTGGCTGGCTAGGTGTCTCTGTGGAGAGAGTTAAATACAACAGGAAAAGTCATCATTCTGCTGGAGCATTTTTCCCTGAGAGGAGGGTGTCCGAACCGTCAAGCTCAGATCTCACTATCTCAGCCCTCAGCCTGTTATTTTACCAAATGTTTTTCCTCGTTCGTATTCGCTGGAAACACTTCACCAAGTATACGCTGTCCCCAAGTGTGTTGAACATTGAGCATTTTAAAAACATATAATCACTAAAATAATATACTAGACAACGGTATTTAAAACAACAATGCACAATTGTTTCCTTTTTCAAAGTTAAATATCATTGTAAAATATGTTATATATACCAGGCCTATGTGAATGTAATAGCCTACTCAATATTGTGTGTAGAGGAAAATAAAGTTATTGTACTATGATTAAGCTATGGCCAATATACCGCCGCTAATGGGTATTCTTAGCACCACGCAACGCAGAGTACCTGGACATAGCCCTTTACAGTTGTATATTGGCAAAATACCACAAACCCCTGAGGTGCGTTATTGCTATTATAAACTGGTTACCAGCCTAATTACAGCAGTAAAAATAAACGTTTGGTCATACCAGTGGTACACGGTCTTCTATACAACAGCTTTCTGAAAATCAGCATTTAGGACTCAAGGATGGGGGCACAATAATAGGTCTACACAATAGGCTGTCGCTGATTCTTTAAGCCATACTGGGAATCCCCCTTGGAGGGTCCCCATCATAGGTTGTGGTAAGCACACGAGCAATGGTGGTGGGACAAAACACAGTAAGCGGAAGGTATTGTGAATCTGAATTCACGTCCGGATTTCACGAAGTCGGCGGTGACGTCGCTGGATTTCGACCAAGGCTAGAACTGTCACTTTCACTAGAGCATACGTTTGGCTTCTTGATCTGTGATAGGCCGGTATTGCTGTTGGGAAGATCCGCTGGTATGAGCTAACATGGAAACCAAACCATTCCTTTCTTTTGGTAAGTTTCATCCGATATAAAAATGTGACATTACAATTTGTAATTGCCACTGGTCCTTCCATTGCGAAGACCTCTGGAACACTGTTGTTGTGGTATGTTTGAAAACATCAGTCATCATGACATAGAGAAAGTAGCCTAATAGGCAAGTCTATTATCGTTCCAAGGAGAAACTTTTACGCGGGATACTTTGTAACCAATTTGTAATACATTATGGTATGAACAGTTGATGATTACAACATAGAGGACACATTGAAACGTTTAAGTAATACATGCTCGGCAGGGAGACATTTCAATCCGGTACGTGCAATAATAACGCGTGAATATGAAGATTTGGCAAACTGATTATTGCTCAAGCCAACAATGATCATTCAGCATTTCGTTTTTTCAGGCTACCTTTATTTAGATAATCCATTCAGAAAAACGTACCCTGTTATAATGCATTCTCAATTATACAAAATAAAAAAATCTCAATAGCTTGATATATACATATATATCTAGTTTTTATTTCAGAATATTTAGGAAGGTTATTAACTGTAATTGTGATACATCTTTTTGACAGAACGCTCTGGTGATAAGTTGTTTGTTGTTGCTGTTGTTGAGAGTTGTTCACTCCCCTGCTATAATTTTAGAAACAGTATACACTAGGCTATACTATTTCCTTCGAAATATGAACTAATTCTACAAGTACAATATTGTTTCATCACCACTATTCTCTTTTATGTCTATTAATTCAGCTGTTTGTGTGTGTCAGATGTTTTTATTGAACCCTCTTCCCCGTTGACTGGACTGAGCCTATCTTTCACAGTGTTGCCTACATGGAAGACCATTCCTAGATGGACTCCATGTTATAGCTATTTAACTTTTGCAGGCTGCGAGAGTACTAGCTAGATTTCCACAAATAAGCCTCACACCTAGTCCATATCCTCCCAAGTCCATGGTCGTTGCTAAATACGCCCTTCAACCTGGAAGGGGGTATTTAGTCAGTCAAGACCCCACCATTTAAAGAGAACAATTATGTTTTACAGCATGGCAGGTCTGTGTCTAAGGTGAGGTTTGGTCCATTGTGAAGGTCTGCAGCTGTCCCTTTTATTTTGTTGAGGTTTAAAGGGGAACTTAATTGCTTTAGGTCAATGTTTCACAGACAACCCCAAGTCCCAGGCCAGTCCGTGTACAAAAACAATGCCAGCACCAGCAGCATGCTCCTCATTGCACTGTAACCTACAGTATACTCAAGAGGCAAACTACAGATGATGGATGTTTTGCTGGTAATTTCAAAATAAGAGCTTGAATAAGATATCTGAGTTCTGTTTTATTATGGGTGTATTTTGTCATGAAGTTTACCGGTAAACTGCACAATGTATGTGATGGACATGATATTGCAAGTGGTTTGCAAGTGGCAGTATTGGGGACTCACATTGGAACTCACCTTCCTGAATATTAATTGCTATATTTTGATTATTTTGCTCATTGCTCACTGCATTTTGCTAATTTATTGTCAACCTATAAACAAGAGACGGTTGAACAGCTAGTTGAGGTGGTATGTGTCTGACATCAGTGCAGTGAGTATTCCTCTGTCAGTGACTGACTGCACGGACTAGATGGTTTTTTCCATCTCTGGTAAAAGTGAGTGAGGACCAGCCAGGCTCAGCCGACAGATATTAACCTGGTTGTTCTTCTGAAATGGCCTCAGGATGAAAGCACTACTGTGGTGATTGGGTATGCTCCGAGATCCCTTGTCAAGATATTCGATCATGAGCTCAGAGCTCAATATTTCTTCTGGTGCACCTGAGGTTCAACCTGTGATGGAATCTGGCTCAGGGAATACGCACTGTACAACAATCAACTGTGTGTGTGTGTGTGTGTGTGTGTGTGTGTGTGTGTGTGTGTGTGTGTGTGTGTGCGTGTGTGTGTGCAATTGCTTGTGTTCCTGTTTTAGAATTATTGTTATTGTTCCGTATTTACCAAAGAGAGTCAAATTGATATACTCTCATGAGGCAGATTTGTTATCCGATGGTATAAGCTGCTTTGCTACAGTATGTATTAACTGTAAATGAGCTGTATTACTGTAAATGAGCTAACAGCTTCTCCCTAATATTGTACTAGAAGGCAACAGAAGGGGAATTGTTTTGGCCATGAAATTCATTAATGAGAGGATCAGGAGAGAGGGAAGTCTGGACACTGTGTATTAAATGATTCCCTGTCTCAGTCTATGTCAAAGGAACATTGTGTCTTTAAAAAAATGAAATCTCACTCATTTGATTACGTTGTTTGGCAAAAAACATTTTCTTTAGAAGAGAACATTGTCTCTGAGAGACTTGTGTCTTACATAAGGCATGGCCGAAACCTCGGATCTGTTTGGCCTTTTATATCATAATGAATAAGATTATACAGTATGTACAGCGTGGAACTAGATCAACACTCCTTCCATTAGATCCCTTGTGTATACGGGTCAGGCCCTGAGAAAGGCAGAGAGGGCGGGGCTATTCAGAGCAGAGCTGACTCGAAGAATGAGTTGAGGAATAAACCCTGACCATGAAGTTGAACCTGGGGTCAAAACGTCCCCTGCCTGGATCACATGCTATGGGGTATAGGCACGTGCACACACCATTTTTTCCACTGTCTTCTCTCTCATGCTGCATCAGCTCAGATTTCACAGCTTGGATATAGTGCCTCCAATGTCATTCTAGAGAATTTGTCAGTACACTCTTAGAAACAAAGGTGCTATCTAGAACCGAAATGGTATCTTTGGCTGTCCCCATAGAATAACCCTTTGAAGAACACTTTTTGGTTCCAAGTAGAGTCAGTTTGGTTCCAGGAAGAACTTTATTGGATCCCATGTAAAACCGTTTCCCCAGAGGGTTCTACATGGAACCCAAAATAGTTCTACCTGGAACCAAAAAGGGTTTAACCTGGAACCAAATAGGGTTATCCTATGGGTACAGCCGAAGAACCGTTTGGGAATCCTTTTGCCTAAAAGTGTAGATAGTATAGCATGAGGTTTAAAGCTGGTGAATGACCTATTACATTCAAAGAGCTGCATTGTCAGCATCACCAGTATGCACTCCGTCTTTACTGTGCCAAAGATACTTTTTTATTTTCTATAAGATAATTGTTTAGGTATGGGTAATGCTCATTGTTGCGTCGTTCTAATTAGGCCTTCAGACCAGAATATGGGTGCAAAGAGTTAACATAGTTTCTTGCAATTTTTCGGACGAGGTCATCCAAAAATCCTTAATCTAAAGTCTGCTTGCCAACACTTCTAAGTAAAGTTCAATACATCTGCACTCTCAAAAAGCCTACCTACAACACATGCAACACAATAGGTCACCTAATGAGTGGCATCTTGTGAAATGGAAGTGTCGGAGAGTCCTGCTTCCACTCTTCTCTAATGTAGCCATCGGCTCAACAAAAGACACTTGAAGGTGACTTCTTATCAAATGGTCACACAACGACAATAGATGACACTGCTGTAGGTCTGTCCCTCCAGCCATACTCTGTTTATGATGTTCTTGATGTATTGGACTTGATTACCTTGGAACCCAAATACAAGTCCAGGAAGGCTGATTCTGTTCCAAGAAAGCTACAATACAAGCAGAGGTCTCGTAAACCTGGCCCTTTAAAGGAAGGAAGTGTCACTGAAATCAATAAAATCAAACAGAGTGTTTTCCTTGGAGTGTTTTCCTTGGAGTGTTTTCCTTGGAGTGTTTTCCTTGGAGTGTTTTCCTTGGAGTGTTGTCCTTGGACTGTTTCCCTTGGAGTGTTGTCCTTGGTGGAAAAAGAACCCAATTGTCAGACTTAAGTAAACGGAAAGATACCTTTTAATAGAAAATGACTCAAGTAAAAGTGAAAGTCACCAAGTAAATTACTACTTGAGTAAAAATCTAAAAGTATTTGGTTTTAAATATACTTAAATATTAAGAGTAAAAGTATGAATAATTTAAAGCAAACCAGATGGCACAATTTTCTTATTATTTTTTTTTTTTTACAGATAGCCAGGGGCACACTCCAACAGTCAGACATCATTTACAAATGATGCATTTGTGTTTAATGAGTCTGCCATATCAGAGGCAGTAGGAATGACCAGGGAGGTTCTGTTGATAAGTGTGTGAATTGGACCATTTTCTGTCCTGCTAAGCATTCAAAATGTAACAAGTACTTTTGGGTGTCAGGGAATTTTGTTTTCTAGTAAAGTAAAAGTAGTCAAAAATATAAATAGTAATGTAAAGTACAGATACCCCAACAAACGACTTAAGTTGTGCTTCAAAGTATTTTACACCACTGAGTGTTTTACTTGGTGTGTTTTCCTTGTCGTATAGAGGCCATTTCAGTAGAACGTCTTTGAAGTGCTTCCAATCCCTAGATCCCTATAAAAAAAGGTTAGCTTTTTTACCTTTTTGTTTTGTTTCACTGAACCCACGGGTCTTTGTTCTTGTTTTATTCTCAATGTATGGACTAAAGTATGTTACTTGAAATGTATGTAAATATAATTGGCTTATGCATGATTGAACTACCTTCCACTTGATAAAGGTACTAGATTGGTGGACTCATCAGCTGTTGTGAGATTTCTGTTTTCATTGTGCATGTGAGCTCTGCTGTGTTCTAAAGATAATTCCTCATCCAGTGGGTTTACCAGTCCTTTCCCATGTGATATGCCCGTACAGGCTTCCTCAAGAGCCAGTGCTCGGTAGCCCCACCTCCTCAGCGATGGTGCCCGGGGGAGATGGGCGGCTCGCCCACAGCATGCTTGTGCTTCACAGGCATTTGCCCACTTCACCAGCACAGGAGACCCACAGGTAAAGGAAAACACCTGTGATAAACCCCTAGCAGGAACACACCTGTGATAAACCCCCTAGCAGGAACACACCTGTGATAAACCCCCGAGCAGGAACACACCTGTGATAAACCCCCTAGCAGGAACACACCTGTGATAAACCCCCTAGCAGGAACACACCTGTGATAAACTCCCGAGCAGGAACACACCTGTGATAAACCCCCTAGCAGGAACACACCTGTGATAAACCCCCGAGCAGGAACACACCTGTGATAAACCCCCGAGCAGGAACACACCTGTGATAAACCCCCGAGCAGGAACACACCTGTGATAAACCCCAGAGCAGGAACACACCTGTGATAAACCCCCTAGCAGTAACACACCTGTGATAAACCCCCTAGCAGTAACACACCTGTTATAAACTCCCGAGCAGGAACACACCTGTGCATCACTTAAGCAATTTCTGTTTGTCTCACCTGTATCAACCAGTTACAGTTTTATATACATGTACTGTATATGATATAATGTAAAATAATGTCTGCATTGGGCATTTTTTGGTTTCTTATTGTACATGGTTAATAATAACAACAGTATGTTAACATGATTGGAAAATGATTGAAAAAAATAATCATTCAATTACTTTACATGGAACTGACAATTGAGTCACTGTTAAAACAAAATCAATACAATTTTCCAGAAAAACAACACAAAAAACATGACTGGCAGGGTATTCTAGTGAAGCATGGTGGTATCAACTACCTTATGTTTTTAGGACACCTTATTTTTAATATTCATCCTCTTGGTGGACATTTTCTTTTGTCTTTGCCTGAAAACTGTGTCAACTACAAATAATATTTTCCTATGTCAACATCCCAATGGGCACACACTAGTTGAATCAACGTTTTTCCACGCATTTTATATGAAATTACGTTGAACCAACGTGGAATAGATGTTGAATTGACATCTGTTCCCAGTGGGATGTTACAACACAGCCTGAGCTGAGTTCTCTTCCACAGCCCTCAGAGTTCCCATCTGGTGTGTAATTACCTATCATATGCAACTGGTAGAATTTTGATTCAGTAAAAACATATTCATCAACAAAACACTTATCTGACATCTAAATAACAGATAAAACTAGTCATGTGCCTTGATTAAAGTTTCATCGAATCATTGGTTTGTTGAACTGCGTTTAAACGGGTTGTACAGAACTGAAGCGCTTCTATTGCCTTGTTAAAGTTCCTGAGGTGTTCATTTGCTATGGAAAGTCCCAATGATAACATGCGATCTGCGGTTCAGAATAGACAAGAGGATGATGGGAACCTCCAGAGGGCATGCAGATGACTTTAACACTTCTCTGTGTTGTGGTGGGTTGACATGTCTCACACACAGCCTGGAGAGGATTCTGTCTCCGAGGACTGAGAATAGGGCAGCATTCCAAACTTGGAAGTACTTTTGTCACCTGAAACCAAACAAAGCCACGGGGAGGGGAGACTACATTACATGCACATGTATAAAAACTACACATGAGAAAGGTCTGCACAAACCAGAAGGTTTAATGTCATGTTTCAGTACTGGGTAAAGCAGATTGGGCGAATGGAAGAGATTATCCTGTGGAATATCTGGGCTGACCTACAGTGCATTCGGAAACTATTCAGACGCCTTGACTTTTTCCACATTTTGTTACGTTACAGCTTTATTCTAAAATGGATTAAATAAACAATTTTCCTTATCAATCTACACATAATACCCTATCATGACAAAATAAAAACAGGTTGTTTGAAATTGACAGAGCATGTCAGAGCAAAACCCAAGCCATGAGGTTGAAAAAATTGTCAGCAGAGCTCCGAGATAGGATTGTGTCGAAGCAAAGATCTGGGGAATGTTACCCAAAAATGTCTGTGGCATTGAAGGTCCCCAAGAACAAAGTGGCCTCCATCATTCTTAAATGGAAGAAGTTTGGAACCATCAAGAATCTTCCTATAGCTGACCGCACGGCCAAACTGAGCAATCGGGGGAGGTGACCAATAACCCGATGGTCACTCTGACAGAGGTCCAGAGATCCTCTGGGGAAATGGGAGAACCTTCTAGAAGGTCAACCACCTCTGCAGCACTCCACCAATCAGGCCTTTATGGTAGAGTGGCCATAAGGAAGCCACCCCTCAGTATAAGGCACATGACAGCCCGTTTGGAGTTTGCCAAAAGTCACCTAAAGGACTCTGACCATGAGAAACAAGATTCTCTGGTCTGATGAAACCAAGATTGACCTCTTTGGCCTGAATGCTAAGTGCCACGTCTGGAGGAAACCTGGCACCATCCCTATGGTGTCAGAATCATGCTGTGGGGATGTTTTTCAGCGGCAGGGACTGGGAGACTAGTCAGGATCGAGGGAAAGATGAACGAAGCAAATTACAGAGAGATCCTTGATGAAGCCAGAGCTCGGACTTGAACCTGTTCGAACATCTCTGGAGAGACCTGACAATAGCTGTGCAGCAACGCTCCCATCCAATTTGACAGAGTTTGAGAGGATCTGCAGAAAAAAATTGAGAAACTCCCCAAATACAGGTGTGCCAAGCATGTAGCATCATACCCAAGAAGACTCAAGGTTGTAATCGCTGCCAAAAGTGCTTCAACAAAGTACTGAGTGAAGTGTCTGAATACATTTGCAAAAAAAAATGTTTTTTTTTTTTTTTTTTTGCTTCTTCATTATGAGGTATTGTGTGTAGATTGATGAGGCAAAAAACTATTTAATACATTTTAGAATAAGGCTGTAACGTAACAACATTTGGAAAAAGTGAAGGTGTCTTCCCGAATGCACTGTATGATTGGATGGGAGAGGAAGCCAATGGAAGAGTGTTTCTTCCCAGCACTGAGCTTTTCCAGATGATGAGTTTCGCTGCCTGGGCTATAGTGAAAGCAGACTGGCAGCGCGGGGATAGCGTTCTACATGCCTTCACATGTAGTAAGCTACACATGCCTTCACATGTAGTAAGCTACACATGCCTTCACATGTAGTAAGCTACACATGCCTTCACATGTAGTAAGCTACAAATCAAATCAAATCAAATGTATTTATATAGCCCTTCAGCTGATATCTCAAAGTGCTGTACAGAAACCCAGCCTAAAACCCCAAACAGCAAACAATGCAGGTGTAAAAGCACGGTGGCTAGGAAAAACTCCCTAGAAAGGCCAAAACCTAGGAAGAAACCTAGAGAGGAACCAGGCTATGTGGGGTGGCCAGTCCTCTTCTGGCTGTGCCGGGTAGAGATTATAACAGAACATGACCAAGATGTTCAAATGTTCATAAATGACCAGCATGGTCGAATAATAATAAGGCAGAACAGTTGAAACTGGAGCAGCAGCACAGTCAGGTGGACTGGGGACAGCAAGGAGTCATCATGTCAGGTAGTCCTGGGGCACGGTCCTAGGGCTCAGGTCCTCCGAGAGAGAGAAAGAAAGAGAGAATTAGAGAGAGCATATGTACACATGCCTTCTTAGAGAAATACATCTTTACAGGAGAGGGAGACAAGTAATTTTGTGAGACAGTGTTTCCCCTATATGCATTTAGCAGAGGTTCACCGTCGCTGCTAAATCGTGGTCGTCACTGCAAAAAGTTACATAAATAATAATCATCAATATTATGATTTGTTTATATATAATTTTTTGGATGGTAAATAGTTTTCAGTGTAAACTTAAAAGACTAAAAGCAGATATAAAGTATGTAGAAAAGATAGTGGACCTATATATTTTTTAACAAGAGAATCGTTGAGAACTAACAATCTCCAAAATAACAACTATACAGTCAGGGAGAATCTAAAATTCAAAAAAATGGCATGGCATTGGGCTCCCATTGATTTTGGCAAAAAGTGTACAATTGCAGGAAATTAGCTTTAAAACAGAAGCATTTAGTCTCTGCGGCCAAGAGGGCCTCTGCAACTGCAGCATTGCCACCCCCCACCCCCACACTAATGTTTCCAAGGGGAAACACTGAGGCAAGTGTATGTGGTAAAAGCGGCATATAACAATAGATGTTCTATTGGATTATGTGGGTACAACAACAATTACAGTACAATGTCCCTCTTTAGACTGCTATGGTGATGTCAGGATTCATGTTGTAGTGTCTGTCTGTGCTGCTTACAGCAGAGGGTGGTTGGAGAGATGCACGTGCAGTGGAGATGCCTCTACTGTATCTATCCCAGGTCTTTATCAGACTCATGTTCATTAGGTCACACAACGTATTTGTATTTTTTTACTGTTTTGCAACATATTGGATAAGTTCATGTAGTCCCTCCCTATTTTCAGTCCCAGGAGTCATTAGGGACGAATCATGTCACAGTTAAGCTCAATCTCTCCACAGACAATATATCTCTTTCAAAACCATTCACTGGCTGCCATCTCTCCCTTTTAGTACATTATTCAAGAAATAGGTTATTTATCCACATTTTGGATAAACATATTTCTGCCATGCCCATTTATTCAACTCCTTTTGGGTCCATTAATGTTTTTTTTTAGGAACATATCATTAAAGCCCCCGTGCATTCTTTGTGATTGTAATAAATCACTGTTTGTGTTTGTATATGTTTGTTTAATGAAAATAACTCCAAAATATATTTTGTGTAGTTTATTTCCCTGAGCCTCCTTTGGCCTTTTAAATGCCCAGTCTTATCATGTGGTCATTAGGAAACCAATTTGAAGATATTTACATACACAGCCCTGATTGGTTGATAGGAGGGCCCACCCCTTACCCAGAAGAACAGTCATTGGTCTAATATAATCAGATCACATTGTGATGGCATGATGTGGGCCAACATGTCCAGCCCACCTAAACAGGCTGAAATTCCAGGCATTTTTTTTACCAACAGCTCTTACACAAAAAGAGCATTATGATAATTTTCACCATTTCAGAATGTTCTTTCGATCCCGTAGTGTGGATTTTAATATTTTTTCTGCCAAATCATGATTTTTAACTGCACTGCCTCTTTAATGACTTGCTTTCATAATTTGAGGTATTATGTTGTATGGTATATATTTCAAAACCTTGTCCTCCCGGTTCCCACGACTTAATCAGAATAACTGCTTAAAAACTGATAGTTTAGACTACAGTATAGAGACTAAGGGAGTTGAAGAGGTGATGGTTGCTGATGCTTTTCAAAGTAGGTTATTTCTTCTGCACGTTGATAACTTTCATAGTATGGGTGTAACTACAGCATGTGACTCAATGTCCATATAATGGAGGCAGGTGATAAGGACACCCTCCCACATCACACCCACAGTGGCCTAGTGAAAATACATTTGGACTGAGCGGAGGTTAGTAACGATGACAGTAATGCGGACATTTAGTACATTTCCTTCACAACTCCCTTAAAGTGTTGTTGGTTGCCACAGGCTTATGTTGTGGACCCCAGGGGATCCTAATAAAATACTAAAATCTTCTTGACATCACATGAGATAGATGTTCAGATACTGTACTGAGCTATACACAGAGAGAGAGGATGGAATCCTTTCTATAGCGATTTCCTTATTGAGCACACGCGTCAGGGAAATCAACTTTAAAATAGGGATGGGAATTGCTAGGGACCTCACCATACGATATTATCACAGTACTTAGGTACCGATACAATATCTATTGCGATTCTCACAATTCTATATGTATTGCGTTTAGATGTTCCAAACATATTTCTCACCATATGTCTGCTGCAGAGGGAAGTAGAGAGAGCCATTCAGAAAACATAATGGAAATAAAATTGCTGAAAACAAATTGTCTCCCCATTTGAAAAGAAGATGGAGGACAAGCTATGAAAGAAAAATACTGGAGTTTTGGTGCAGCTACAGCAAACTACCTCACAAATAATATTGCGATATTCTCAAAACAACACGATATATCGTCAAAAATAATATGTAACCATATCGATTTTCCCCTCATCACTACTTTAAAAGTCAAGTCCAGTGGGATGTTGGCGTATTATGTTTTGTTTGAATCCCAGCCTAGACTATACTACACAAAGAAGACAGCACTCTACTTCCTTCCCTCCTTCCCTCCATCCCATCATCCCTCCTAGAATAGCCCATAGCCCCAGGTCCTGGATGCACATTGAAATGAAGTCATAAATTCCCCAACACAGTGTTAACATTAAAATAACAAGACTTGGCATAAATAACTAAATAAATCAGATCTGTGGACTCAGTGACTACATCATATTTACTGGTGATCCAGAATGCATAGTTGCCATGGGATCCATCTGCCCACATCATACTGAATCTCTAATGATAGAGGAACGTAGTATTAGACTGTCACAGCATTGAATCTGTATTGTAGTGCAATTTCTCTCAAATACGGGTCATTAGATATGTTGCAGTTGTTGCAATTCTATGAAGGTTTTGGTTGCACTTGCAGTTGGTCCCACCATTGCCTTCCCACCCTGACTCTCTCCTACCCAGGTTTACGTGTGTGTGCATGTCCTGGCAGCCTAGCGGTTAGAGCGCTGGGCCAGTAACCAAAAGGTGTTTGTTTCAAATATCCTAGCCAACCAATGTGATTTTTAAAAAATGTGCCCTTGAGCAAGGCACTTAACCATCATTTGCTTCAGGGGTGCTGTACTACTATGGCTGACCCTGTAAAACAACACATTTCACTGCACCTATCGTACTACTATGGCTGAGCCTGTAAAACAACACATTTCACTGCACCTATCAGGTGTATGTAATGACTTATTTTTCTTTACCTGTGCCTACATAGAGTAGTGCTGATTGCAGGCCTATGCTGGACAGACCTGAGTTTAAATAGTATTATTATTTTAAATTGGTTGAGCGTTTGATTGAGCCTACCTGTAAGTGCCAGATGTGCAGTCTTTGCACTTCTGGGACATGTCCATTGGTTTCATTTATTCACGCATGTGCAGTTGAAGTATTTGAGGACACCAATGCTATTTGCAGCCAGCTGTGATGCTGGCAGAGAGCCAGGGCAGTGCCATAGGGGAATGAAAATCCAGTTGCTGCACTGCCAGGCATTCACAGGGTCTCACAATTCCAGCTCCCACATCTCCCACACTGAATAACTGGGGAATGTAGTGAGGGTGGGGAAACCCAGCCCAAACCTGTCTGTCACACATGGGCACCATGCCAAGCTGGACAACTCAAACCAACCACAGAATTGTCACAGAAGGACACTCCCAGTTACATAACACTCAGTCTTACTAAAAAGGACCAGGGACACTCTAGCTTGTAAACTCTCTTAACACAGTGATTTATGTGACCAAAGTTCATGTTGACACAAATTACATTTATGCTGTTTGTCTACCCATGTTTTATTGTTTTTGTAAAGCTCATGTGTTTTTTATGTCGGTGTGTATAGCATTTGTGCCATGAATTTAACAAATGTAACAGAGCCTATTAAATTAACTTTGAATTGAGGTGTTGACATTTCTATTTGATGGATTGGAATTTCAATAGGTTTGGACTGGTTGGTTTTTGCAGTACAAATGGTGGTTTTATTAACTACAGGCTAAATTGATACTCTGAGTATGTATAATAAATGTGTCAATTTATTGTTTTTAGATTACACACACATATAGATTTGCCTTTCACTAAATCCTGATTAAGAATGTTTAAAATCAGGGATGGGCAACTGGCAGCCCACAACCCTCTTTTGAAGGCCCTCGGATAAATAAAATAAAATAAAAACATTTTAAAAAATTGAGGGGGGGGTTCTCAGTCGTGGTCTCAATTTGCTGTTCCGGGTTCAAATAATAGTCACAGTTTTTCCTCTTGTTATGTCAGTCACTGATAGTAGGTCAATTAGCCAATTCTTTGTTTAGAGCCAGTTACAGTATCTATCTACCCTGTTATCATTGTCAAATTACCGGCAGGGGGCCTCCCATTGATTTTGTTGGTCAGTATCACTCAGATATCCCATTTGAAAGCTCTCGGATAAATACAATGAAATAAACCAATTAATATTATTAAAACATTTATGGGGGAAAATAATTTTTGTCAATCTCGCTCAGAAATCATTTAAAAAACTGCAAACATTTTACACCACACAGATAATATAATGTTGAAAGTGTATCCCTGTCCTTACCTGTCCGCTTGTCCGCTTTTCTCAGAAGGTGTCTCATTCCACATAGTTCAGTCTTTCTGTGGCAGGTAATACTATCCTGTACAGGAGGCTAGTTGAAGTGGGCAGTCTCCTATTCTGTTGTTGGATATATGGAGGGAAATCCTTCAGAAGGCTTTAGAATGATTTAACACAACCAGCTCAGGACACACTTTACGCTAATTTCCCCCTTGCGTATCAGCAATGTAAGGCTTTGAATATACATTTCAGACCAGATTTAAAATACAGAAACCATTTGAGCCCTGTGTTTTCATGGGCGCTCTGGATAAGAGCGTCTGCTAAATGACTTAAATGTAAATGTAAATTCATGTTTGTTATACAATATAATGATTAATTAAATGTTGGTTCAACAGCATGTCCACCCGAAGAGGGCTGCTTTGAATTTAGCGACACTGATGACAATATGTTTGAGATGTGTGTGTGTGTGTGTCAGGTGTACATCAACCTTGTTCCTGGCCTCCCTCTCTCTCACAGATCCCTCTGGTCAGCTGACCTCACCATCGCTCCGCTCACACCACGCCCATAGGGGAATGGGTGCTCACCGATTGCACCCATCTCTGCTCATCCCATCGTCTGTGAGCTCCTCAGGACCTCCACACTCACCCATCTGCACCCTGAGCTCGCCCATCACCAGCTTGGCTTTGCCCTTTTCTGTCAGCAGCCGTCCAGCGGGACACCACTCTACCTCCTCCAGCATGGGCTTCAGCCCGCAGGTAAGGCCTCCAACGCAACCTACAACCCCCAGACACCACACTCAATCACCTGCTCCTTGGACTTGATTTTCCTTCCTTAGTTGGGGTCTTAAGAAGACCTGACTAGGTGTATGGCTGGCCTGCTAGGTTTCCATTATAGATTCAGCGAAACCAAATGTTGCCAAATGAAACTCTTTACAAGCTTGCCTGTAAGGATTCAGGATGGCAACATGTGCGTTGTGTAAAAGAACGGCCAAATGTGAGGATAACCTTTTCACAAACCACAAGCTGAGGCCTGGGTGCTTTTATGTGAAACTGAGAAATGCCAGGGTTGCCCATTTTATATTTGAAAAGGTCTCACGAGGTTTTGTGGCATGCAAATTCATATGATATAGTAATGGGCTTGACAACTGAATGAAAAGGCTTTTTGTTTCTAGACGGTTATTTTCTATTTTTCATCCGTGCAATCAACTAAACCCAGAGTTATTCCTTTTGAAGAATAGTTGAACAGAACATAGAGCTACATTTAGATATCTTTTTCCACTTAAGCTGATGTACTGTACTGTTGCATAACACAGAGCTCTGTGCTATACTGTACTAGTGCATACAGTAGCATTAGGTTGTTAGCACAATACACTGTTCTGATGGCCTTCTCTGCCTGTGCAAATAGGAAGTTTATCATCAGCTTGTACTTCACTGTTACTTATTAAAGGCCTGGAAGCTTTTCAACAGTAAAACATTTCTTATGATACTTATTTATATAGAAGACTCTTCTTCTTGAAATTGTTATGGAAAATGCCAATGTTTGTCATTTAACTTTAATTATGAATTAAGTCTTAAATCTGATGTCATGTTTTATACTGAAATTTGTCATGTCCTGACCTTAGTTCCTTTGTTTTGTCTTTGTTTTAGTATGGTCAGGGCGTGAGTTGGGGTGGGCAGTCTATGTTCTTTTTTTCTATGATTTGGGATTTCTGTGTTTGGCCTGGTATGGTTCTCAATCGTTGTCCCTGATTGAGAACCATACTTAGGTAGCCTGTTTTCACCCATGATTTGTGGGTGATTATTTTTCCGTTTCAGTGTTTGCACCATACGGGACTGTTTCGGTTTTCATTTGGATTCTCTTGTTCTTTTGTATTTTGTATTCCTTTTCCATTAAATCACATTATGGATACATACCACGTTGCATTTTGGTCCTCCGATCCTTCCTACTACTCCTCCTCAGAGGAGGAAGAAGAAACCCGTTACAAAATTGTATAGTCTACTTGTGTTATTATTGTAATTTTGGTCTCCAGAACCTGGGTTATGTTTTGCAGGCTGTATATGGGTTATATTTTGCAGGCTGTATATGGGTTTAGTTTTGCAGGCTGTATATGGGTTATGTTTTGCAGGCTGTATATGGGTTATGTTTTGCAGGCTGTATATGGGTTATGTTTTGCAGGCTGTATATGGGTTATGTTTTGCAGGCTGTATATGGGTTATGTTTTGCAGGCTGTATATGGGTTATGTTATGCAGGCTGTATATGGGTTATGTTTTGCAGGCTGTATATTGGGTTATGTTATGCAGGCTGTATATGGGTTATGTTTTGCAGGCTGTATATGGGTTATGTTTTGCAGGCTGTATATGGGTTATGTTATTGTGGTCTAACTCAGTCACTGTTAAAATAAACTTCTAAGGTCAAAGTTGGATGACATCACTCTGACCATGCCGGAATGGGGAACAATATATGTAATGTACTGCATGTACTGTAGGGGAGACCAGGGTTGGTTGTCTCAGGGGTTGGTTGTCACATGGAATGTGGTGTTGGTTGTTACAATCAAATCCATTTATAAAAAAAAAATGTGTGGTTGGTTGTGGGTAATTTCAAGGTAACAGAATTACATCATGGGTCCCTGATCTCTGCTAAACATAAATGCATTATTATTGATGTCATTCTCTTCATGGTGATGTATGCTGAATAGGTACACAAGGTACAAAAATGTAGAATCCTCCTTTTCATGTTTGGATGTTATTCTACACACTGGCTATTATTCTAATGAGCTCTGCCCCCAAACAAGACCAAATTTGGTTGGTATGGACTGGACCAAATCTGTACCAATCATAGATGTCTATGTTTCACAGGTTTGGACATCACAGTAAAGCATCATAGATCATGGTAAGGTAGAGTAGAGTTCAGAACAGTATAGTAAAGTACAATACAGTAAATTACATTGCACTCTACTCTACTGTACTGTACTGAACTCTACTCTACTGTAATGTACTGAACTCTAGTGTACTGTACTGTACTCTACTCTAGTCTACTGTACTGTACTTTAGTCTACTCTACTGTACTGAACTATATTCTACTGTACTGTACTTTACTGAACTCTAGTTGACCGAACTGTACTGTCCTCTAAGGTAAAGTACTGTTCTTTACTGTATTGAACTGTACTCTACTGTACTGAACTCTACTGTACTATACTGTACTGTACTGTACTCTACAGAACTCTGCTCTACTGTACTGTACTGAACTATACTTTTAAGTACAGTACTGCTCTTTACTGTATTGAACTCTACTCTACTGTATTTAACTGAACTCTGCTGTACTGAACTCTATTCTACTCTACTGTACAGTACTGAACTCTACTGTACTCTAAGGTACAGTACTGTTTACTGTATTGAACTCTACTGTACTATACTCTACTGTACTGTACTTTAGAGAACTCTGCTCTACTGTACTGTATTTATCTGAACTCTACTGAGCTACACTGTACTGTACAGTACTGTACTTAACTCTAGTGTACTGTACTGAACTATACTTTAAAGTGCAATACTGCTCTTTACTGTATTGAACTCTACTCTACTGTATTTAACTGAACTCTGCTGTACTGAACTCTATTCTACTCTACTGTACAGTACTGAACTCTACTGTACAGTATTTAACTCTACTCTACTGTATTTAACTGAACTCTACTGTACAGTACTGAACTCTACTGTATTTAACTGAACTCTACTGTACAGTACTGTACTTAACACTAGCTTACTGTACTGAACTCTACTCTAAGGTACAGTACTGTTCTTAACTGTATTGAACTCTAGTCTACTCTAATCTTGTGGGGCGGCAGGTAGCCTAGTGGTTAGAGCATTGGGCAATTAACCGAAAGGTTGCTGGATTGATTCACTAAACTGACAAGGAAAAATGTGTCGTTCTGCTGCTGAACAAGGCAGTTAATCCACTGTTCCCAGGTAGGCCGTCATTGTAAATAAGATTTTGTTCTTAATCTGACTTGCCTAGTTAAATAAAGGTAACTCTACTGAACTAAACTTCACTGTATTGTACTCTACTCTACTCTACTCTACAGTTCTGTACTCTACTGTACTGAACTGTTCTCATCTACTGTACTGTACTTTACTCTACGGTACTGTACTGTACTGTACGGTACGGTACTGTACTTTACTTTACTCTACTGTACTCTACTCTACGGTACTGTACTTTACTCTACTGTACTCTACAGTACTGCAATCTACTCTACAGTTCTGTACTTTAGTCTACTGTACTCTACTCAACTGTACTCTATGGTACTGTACTTTACTCTACTCTACGGTACTGTACTTTACTTTACTCTTCTGTACTCTACTCTACTGTACTGTACTTTACTCTACTGTACTCTACAGTACTGCAATCTACTCTACAGTTATGTACTTTAGTCTACTGTACTGTACTATACTGTACTTTACTCTAGTCTTCTTTATTGTACTGTAAATAAAAGGTTAAATACAAAATAAAATACTCTAGTCTTCTGTACTGTACATTACTGAACTCTACAGTACTGTACTGAACTCTAGTCTACTGAACTCTACTGTACTGTACTCTACTGTACTCTACAATACAGTGCTTTACTCTAGTCTAGTCTACTGTACTGTACTGAACTATGCTATAATCTACTCTACTGTACTCTAGTCTACTCGTACTGTACGACACTCTACTGTACTGAATTGTACTCTACTCTACCCTACTCCGCTGTACTCTACTGAACTGTACTCTACTCGAGTCTACTCTACTCTACTGAACTAACCATACTCTACTTTTCTAAGACCCCTTTTCTATCTGTTTGACCAGAAATCAAAGCCTTTGCTTATTCCTAATTTGCAGGATGGAAAATGGTTGAATCATTTATATATGCTTTAACTTTTAAAAAAGAAATACAGTTTAGTCGGAAGTCTACATACACCGTAGCCAAATACATTTAAACTCAGTTTTTCACAATTCTTGACATTTAATCCTAGTAAAAATTCCCTGTTTTAGATAAGTTAGGATCACCACTTTATTTTAATAATGTGAAATGTCTGAATAATAGAGAACGATTTATTTCAGCTTCTATTTCTTTAATCACATTCCCAGTGGGTCAGAAGTTTACATACACTCAATTAGTATTTGGTAGCATTGCCTTTTAAATTGTTTAACTTGGGTCAAATGTTTCGGGTAGCCGTCCACAAGCTTCCAACAATAAGTTGGGTGAAATTTGGCCCATTCCTCCTGACAGAGCTGGTGTAATTGAGTCAGGTTTGTGGGCCTCCTTGCTCGCACACAATTTTTCAGTTCTGCCCACACATTTTCTATAGGATTGAGGTCAGAGCTTTGATGGCCACTCCAATACCTTGACTTTGTTATCCTTGAGCCATTTTGCCATAACTTTGGAAGTATGCTTGGGGTCATTGTCCATTTGGAAGACCCATTTGCGACAAAGCTTTAACTTCCTGACTGATGTGTTGAGATGTTGCTACAATATATACACATAGTTTTCCCCCTTCATGATGCCATCTATTTTGTGAAGTGCACCAGTCCCTCCTGCAGGAAAGCCCCTGCACAGCATGATGCTGCCCTCCCCGGGCTTCACGGTTGGGATGGTGTTCTTCGGCTTGCAAGCGTCCCCATTTAACCTCCAAACACAACGATGGTCATTATGGCCAAATAGTTATATTTTTGTTTCATCAGACCAGAGGACATTTTCTTACTTTTCTCCAAAAAGTGCGATCTTTGCAGTTGCAAACCGTAGTCTGGCTTTTTTATGCCATTTTTGGAGCAGTGGCTTCTTCCTTGCTGAGCGGCCTTTCAGGTTATGTCGATATAGGACTCGTTTTACTGTGGATATAGATACTTTTGTACCTGTTTCCTCCAGCATCTTCATAAGGTCCTTTGCTGTTGTTCTGGGATTGATTTGCACTTTTCACACCAAAGTACTTTCATCTCTAGGAGACAGAATGCGTCTCCTTCCTGAGCGGTATGACGGCTGTTTGGTCCCATGGTGTTTATACTTGCATACTATTGTTTGTACAGATGAACATGGTACCTGCTCCCAAGGATGAACCAAACATGTGGAGGTCTACAATTTTTTTCTGAGGTCTTGGCTGATTTCTTTTGATTTTTCCATGATGTCAAGCAAAGAGGCACTGCATTTGAAGGTAGGCCTTGAAATCAATCCACAGGTACACCTCCAATTGACTCAAATTATGTCAGAAGCTTCTAAAGCCATGACATAATTTTCAGGAATTTTCCAAGCTGTTTGAAGGCACAGTCAACTTAGTGTATGTAAACTTCTGACCCACTGGAATTGTTATACAGTGAATTATAAGTGAAATAATCTGTCTGTAAACAATTGTTGGAAAAATGATTTGTTTCATGCGCAAAGTAGATGTCCTAACCAACTTGCCAAAACTATAGTTTCTTAACAAAAAATTTGTGGAGTGGTTCTAAAATGAGTTTTAATGACTCCAACCTAAGTGTATGTAAAGTTCCGACTTTAACCTCTTAGCTTCCATTTAACACCAATTTGTATGTGCACATATATTAGTGCTCATGGAGTCTTTTACATGAAAACGCCCTTGTCACACTCCAACCCATTGTAACCATATTATTTGGGGACATTGCCACTGTACAATAAATCCCCTGCTCTTTTGTGCTTTGTGCTGTAAAGAGCTCCCTTTGTTGCCTTCCTCTCACGCACATATTTTTTCTGTCACACCCACACATGCACAAATGCATGTGCAAACACACGCATACACACACCAATTTACTCAACATGTAATTTGTTATTGTCACGGTGTTAAATGTAGATTATTTGGGGGGAATATGGTAGCCTAGTGGTTAGAGTGTTGGGCCAGTAACCGAAAGGTTGCTGGGTCGAATTCCTGAGCTGACAAGGTAAAAAATCTGTTGTTCAGGTGCAGAACAAGGCAGTTAACCCACTGTTCCCTGGTAGGCTGTCATTGTAAATAAGTATTTGTTCTTAACTGACTTACCTAGTTAAATAAAGGTTATACAATCAAAGAAAGGCCATTTCTAAGACTATATGCTGTATTGTTTGATTTCCTGTTAGAAAAGGAAGCTACTAGCAAACATTGTGACAACCAATCCCATGCTGTGTGACAACCAACTCTGTGATGCGACTGGTGGACAGTGTGTTTAATGGCTTATAATGTAGGATGTACGATATGAGGATAAAAAGGGGTCCCCATTTCAAACCAAAACCTTGGTCTTTCTCCTAATAATGAAAATAGTATTGTAAGATATAATGGTGCTGAGAAATACATACAAGAGTAAAAAGTGTGCCAACCAACCCCAGTCTACTCTGAGTGTTTTATTTACTGTTATATTTACGGTTATCATCACATAATATCATATAGGCCTAATTGTATACATTTATGTGACATATAAAGGACTCATTTAGATCCTCAACCATGGGGCTTTCCAACGGTATTGTCTACTCACTGCCACTAATATAACAGACCCTGTGGTTAATTCAAATTGGACCTGGTATGCATGGAAACAATGGACTTATTTTTTTGGGACATATATACAGTGTGTCCAATTTGGCTTCTGAATTGAGAGGGTGTGTATATTAAACCTGCAGATTTGGTCTTGTTGGCTTCATTGTCAGCTAGTAAAGCGAGCTCTGTGGGTCGTCTGGTCTGTAATCTCATACAGACTCATTATCCCCGTCAGAGGCTTTGACCCCTGACACCTATGATTTGAGTCTGCCACATGGGTTGAATGCTCTTTATTAGCCACCTAAATGGGCTTAGCAGACGTCTATCAGAGAGGAAACTGGCGACAGTTGAAAGCAGCAACAGCTTGACCACGTGGTGTATGTCCAGATCTAAGTTAGAACACTATATATTGGCCCATGGTGAACCCTCCACTCCCAATTTACATTTACATTTAAGTCATTTAGCAGACGCTCTTATCCAGAGCGACTTACAAATTGGTGCATTCACCTTATGACATCCAGTGGAACAGCCACTTTACAATAGTGCATCTAAATCTTTTAAGGGGGTGAGGTGTAGAACACTTATAGTGGCCCAAACCCTCCTCTCCCAATGTGTGAAGGTGAAGTTATATAGTGGCCCATGGTGAACCCTCCTCTCCCAATGTGTGAAGGTGAAGTTAGAACACTATATAGTGGCCCATGGTGAACTCTTCTCCCAATCTGGTGAACCCTCCTCTCCCAATGTGTGAAGGTGAAGTTAGAACACTATATAGTGGCCCATGGTGAACTCTCCTCTCCCAATGTGTGAAGGTGAAGTTAGAACACTATATAGTGGCCCATGGTGAACCCTCCTCTCCCAATGTGTGAAGGTGAAGTTAGAACACTATATAGTGGCCCATGGTGAACCCTCCTCTCCCAATGTGTGAAGGTGAAGTTAGAACACTATATAGTGGCCCATGGTGAACCCTCCTCTCCCAATGTGTGAAGGTGAAGTTAGAAACTTTCAGAGGAAGAATGAGTAGTTGTGTCATATAAACCACGAGCAGGGCTGTTGATCTGTCTTGTGATGATGCATACAGTCTAGTGTGTACAGGACAGTGAATTTAGAAAGACCCTGCGGTCCCAGTCGCAGCCTTTTGGTGCGTCTGAACCCTGATAAAAGGTAGTGAGTGCACTGAATAGGGAATAGAGTGCCATTTCAGAGGCTGTCTCAGTCTACCTCCAGCACTACACCAGAGGAGTTGGTTAACTAGCTTCTCCATGGCAGCCAGATGGAGAGTGACCGACATGTACAGATCTCTGACTTGGCCCCAGAAGACAACCTCGTCCCTGTGGTCCATATGAAATAAACAACAGACAAGGTTTCAGTTTCTTTAACACTGAGCATCTGCCGATGACCTTCTATCTACGTTTTCATTAGATTTCCAGTGTATACACGCACAAACAAAGCACTTCAATTTTCTATGGGATTGAGGTCAGGGCTTTGTGATGGCCACTCCAATACCTTGACTTTGTTGTCCTTGAGCCATTTTGCCACAACTTTGGAAGTATGCTTTGTCCCCATGTGCAGTTGCAAACCGCAGTCAGGCTTTTTTATGGCGGTTTTGGAGCAGTGGCTTCTTCCTTGCTGAGCGGCCTTTCAGGTTATATCGATATAGGACTCGTTTTACTGTCGTTATAGATACTTTTGTACCTGCATCCTCCAGCATCTTCACAAGGTTCTTCCACGCACAAACAAAGCACTTCAATATGTCCAACCTCTCCCCCAAAACCCAAGACATTCGAAAACAAATGTCCATATTTGGCATCTAAGGTCTAAGAGGAGGCCTGAATAAACCCTCATTACAAAGATTTGAGTTGGGTTTATGTATGTGGTTGTTCTTTCTACCTGTTAGGGTTGGACTCATATTCTCCATATTATTCTCCAGTCTAAAATTAGGATGTTGGCAACGTGGGGATGCAATGTGAATCACCACAACACAGTTTTGTCTAAAGGGTGTCTGTCGATCACTGTGATACAAGACCTCAAGACTGTGTGTGTGTGTGTGTGTGTGTGCGCGAAGAATGAGAGAGATGAGCGTCTTTGTCTCCACTTTGACAGTCTAATCCTCTTGTCTGTCTGTTCTCTTTGTTGCTTGTTTCCAGCTCAGCTTCCCAGTGATCCCCAGTAGCAGCATCATTATCAGCACAGAGGACATCAAACCCCCACTGGGCCAAAACAGAGTGCTAAAGGTTCCTGCTCAGCCCACATGCACCTGTCTCTCCTTTAACAAACACATCTGTGCCATCTGTGGAGACCGCGCCTCAGGTCAGCACCCCAAACGTCCCCACAACAGCCCCACAATGTCTCCCTGATCCCCAATACAGGGCCCTACAGGCTGGGGGGTCCCTCATCTCAAAATGCGGATCATTGTCATTCTACTGTACAAGCATGAAGGGAAGAACTAAACCGTTGTATGTATTGTTCTGGCAGGTAAACACTATGGAGTATATAGCTGTGAAGGTTGCAAGGGCTTCTTCAAGAGAACAGTGAGGAAAGAGCTGACGTATACCTGTCGAGACAACAAGGACTGTCTGATTGACAAGCGCCAACGCAACCGATGTCAGTACTGCCGCTACCAGAAGTGTCTGGCCATGGGCATGAAGAGAGAAGGTATGCTCCAGGAAATGACCTGAAAGAGTGAGCACAGACAGACACTCATGTGAAACCAACATCAGAGTGCTGCTTTGCTTCCTCCACTGTCCCCGTCCCCTCGCAAACACACGCGACTGACTTCCTCCACAATGTACCAACCAAAAGGGTATCCTACGAAGCAGGTTTGAGGAGATTGCGAGGTAGCATTGATCAACTCTGAGTTCAACTCGGGATAGCCAGTCATGTACTGTACATATTTGTCAGGTAGATGTCTATGGCAATGAATCCTTAAGAACTAACTTGATCCAGGGAAGGCTAACTCAGGGCTAACTCCATTTATCCTGAATGAAGTGTCTGAAACACAGGTTGAGGACCAATGAAATCAGATTCCCTCTCTCTCTCAAAGATTACGACATCATCCCCTTCATTTGATGAAGAAGACTGATATAAATATTTTATTAATCAAATGCTTTAAAAAAATGTTATTAATCAAATGCTTTTTTGTGTGTTATTTTTTTTTTTAAAGTGACTTGCCCATGGATTGATGTTTCAGCATTGTCTCAATGAAGAGTTCGACATTTGACTAGCCACGTGCGACATGCACGCGCAGTTACAAGCCTGCTAGAACTTGCAGCAGGTGGATGAGCAATATCCACCGTCATAGTACGGATGAAAACTGAGCTGGACTGTGAAGCTAACGGAAGCTAATTAGCTTTAGAAAACCCTGAGTAGATTTAGCTTGCTCCATAGGATACTCCTCTGCTGTGCTCCCGAATAGGAACCCACCACACACACACACACACACACACACACACACACACACACACACACACACACACACACACACACACACACACACACACACACACACACACACAGCATACTTTATAGGGTACACCATCTATCAGAACAGTGTCTATGGTACACCATCTGTCACCACGGTGTCTAGGGTACACCTTCTGTCACCACGGTGTCTAGGGTACACCTTCTGTTACCACGGTGTCTAGGGTACACCGTGTTGTCACCACAGTGTCTAGGATACACCGTGTTGTCACCACAGTGTCTAGGGTACACCTTCTGTCACCACAGTGTCTATGGTACACCTTCTGTCACCACAGTGTCTAGGATACACCGTGTTGTCACCACAGTGTCTAGGGTACACCTTCTGTCACCACAGTGTCTAGGGTACACCTTCTGTCACCACAGTGTCTAGGGTACACCTTCTGTCACCACAGTGTCTATGGTACACCTTCTGTCACCACAGTGTCTAGGATACACCATATGTCACCACAGTGTCTAGGGTACACCTTCTGTCACCACAGTGTCTAGGGTACACCTTCTGTCACCACAGTGTCTAGGGTACACCTTCTGTCACCACAGTGTCTATGGTACACCTTCTGTCACCACAGTGTCTAGGATACACCATCTGTCACCACAGTGTCTAGGGTACACCTTCTGTCACCACAGTGTCTAGGGTACACCTTCTGTCACCACAGTGTCTAGGGTACACCTTCTGTCACCACAGTGTCTAGGGTACACCTTCTGTCACCACAGTGTCTAGGGTACACCTTCTGTCACCACAGTGTCTAGGATACACCGTCTGTCACTACAATGTCTAGGGTACACCTTCTGTTACCACGGTGTCTAGGGTACACCGTCTGTCTCACAGTGTCTAGGATACACCGTGTTGTCACCACAGTGTCTAGGGTACACCTTCTGTCACCACAGTGTCTAGGGTACACCTTCTGTCACCACAGTGTCTAGGGTACACCTTCTGTCACCACAGTGTCTAGGGTACACCTTCTGTCACCACAGTGTCTATGGTACACCTTCTGTCACCACAGTGTCTAGGATACACCATCTGTCACCACAGTGTCTAGGTACACCTTCTGTCACCACAGTGTCTAGGGTACACCTTCTGTCACCACAGTGTCTAGGGTACACCTTCTGTCACCACAGTGTCTAGGGTACACCTTCTGTCACCACAGTGTCTATGGTACACCTTCTGTCACCACAGTGTCTAGGATACACCATCTGTCACCACAGTGTCTAGGGTACACCTTCTGTCACCACAGTGTCTAGGGTACACCTTCTGTCACCACAGTGTCTAGGGTACACCTTCTGTCACCACAGTGTCTAGGGTACACCTTCTGTCACCACAGTGTCTAGGGTACACCTTCTGTCACCACAGTGTCTAGGATACACCGTCTGTCACTACAATGTCTAGGGTACACCTTCTGTTACCACGGTGTCTAGGGTACACCGTCTGTCTCACAGTGTCTAGGATACACCGTGTTGTCACCACAGTGTCTAGGGTACACCTTCTGTCACCACAGTGTCTAGGGTACACCTTCTGTCACCACAGTGTCTAGGGTACACCTTCTGTCACCACAGTGTCTAGGGTACACCTTCTGTCACCACAGTGTCTAGGGTACACCTTCTGTCACCACAGTGTCTATGGTACACCTTCTGTCACCACAGTGTCTAGGGTACACCATCTGTCACCACAGTGTCTAGGGTACACCTTCTGTCACCACAGTGTCTAGGGTACACCTTCTGTCACCACAGTGTCTAGGGTACACCTTCTGTCACCACAGTGTCTATGGTACACCTTCTGTCACCACAGTGTCTAGGATACACCATCTGTCACCACAGTGTCTAGGGTACACCTTCTGTCACCACAGTGTCTAGGGTACACCTTCTGTCACCACAGTGTCTAGGGTACACCTTCTGTCACCACAGTGTCTAGGGTACACCTTCTGTCACCACATTGTCTAGGATACGCCATCTGTCACCACAGTGTCTAGGGTACACCTTCTGTCACCACAGTGTCTAGGGTACACCTTCTGTCACCACAATGTCTAGGGTATACCGTCTGTCACCACAGTGTCTAGGATACACCGTCTGTCACCACAGTGTCTAGGATACACCGTCTGTCACCACAATGTCTAGGGTACACCGTCTGTCACCACAGTGTCTAGGGTACACCGTCTGTCACCACAGTGTCTAGGGTACACCGTCTGTCACCACAGTGTCTAGGGTACACCGTCTGTCACCACAATGTCTAGGGTACACCGTCTGTCACCACAGTGTCTAGGGTACACCGTCTGTCACCACAGTGTCTAGGGTACACCGTCTGTCACCACAGTGTCTAGGGTACACCGTCTTTCACCACAGTGTCTAGGATACACCGTCTGTCACCACAATGTCTAGGGTACACCGTCTGTCACCACAGTGTCTAGGGTACACCGTCTGTCACCACAGTGTCTAGGGTACACCGTCTGTCACCACAGTGTCTAGGGTACACCGTCTGTCACCACAGTGTCTAGGGTACACCGTCTGTCACCACAGTGTCTAGGATATACCGTCTGTCACCACGGTGTCTAGGGTTCAGTGTCTGTCAGCAGAGTTCCTGTATCTACCCTCAGGGCATGGCTCGTGAAGAAATGAGCTCTCGTTGTGGAATACGGACGCTTTCCCTGCTTATTGTACTGTTTATCATGTTTGATGTTTAATTGGATCTTAGCCAATAGTTTCATATACTGAGACACCACTGATTAACACTTTGGTCCCACTGTAAACAAAATATAACTTTTAAAGCTTACTGAACCCTTCATAAACTCTTCATGAGGCCATTCATATCAAATGTCATGCTATAAAAGGAGATCTTCACCTTGGTGGAGTAGGCTAAGAGCATTCCCCACTTCTCTGAGCTGGCCCTGGACAGTGTTGTATGAGGCTGGCTATAACAGAAGCTACATTCAATGCTTTCACCCCAGCTGTGCAGGACGAGCGCCAGAGAGCCAAGGAGAGGCGCGAGAGTGAGGCGGACTCGTTAGGTTGTGCTAACGAAGACATGCCTGTGGAGAGGATAGAGGAGGCGGAGCTCGCTGTGGAGCTAAAGACCAAGACATGCATCAAGGGGAGCCTGGGCGTGCCCACCAACTCAGTGAGTTCACTGCACACTATATAACTTATTACTGATCCCTTACTATACTCTATGACTATATAGTAGCATACACTGTATATCACATACTGGCAAAACAACCTCATTCCCCCATCTTATGCTAACTGCCTAGGGGGAGGTATAGCTGAGACACAAGCTGAATGTTCTTCAAATTTGCTTTAGAAACCACCACAGAAAAGTCCCCTTGGTAGAGGCCATATTTAACTCAAGCTCATTGTATCCCTCTAGCTCAGGTCTCTGAACTCTTGACCCCCTGACTTCCACTCTGTCTCCCCAGCCCAACGACCCTGTGACCAATATATGCCAGGCAACAGACAAGCAGCTCTTTAACTTGGTGGAGTGGGCCAAGATGATCCCCCATTTCTCAGAGCTGGTCCTGGACGACCAGGTCATCCTCCTAAGAGCAGGTATCGTCTGATCTCATCTGCTGTGGTCAATCCTGTAAGGGGAAATCAAAACTGAGCAGCTCTGACGACAACTAGGATTTACTCGCCTTTTACTTGATGTCCCACCATTTACCAAGGCCATATTCATTAGGCTCCAAACAGACCTGAACAAGGAGGGGATGTTTGAACTTATCCAATAAGAAATGCTCATTTACATTTACATTACATTGGAAAATGTTTTGTAACGTTTCCCATTGCATGCCTTAATGAATATGACCCAGTTAGATGTTTCCCTCTCTACCCCTCAGGGTGGAATGAGCTCCTCATAGCTTCTTTCTCCCATCGCTCCATCACTGTGAACGACAGCATTCTGCTGGCAAACGGACTCCAACTGCATCGCAACAGCGCCCACAGTGCAGGGGTGGGGTCCATCTTTGACAGGTAAACACTAACAGCCTGGCTCACAGATCCTCATCATCACAGTTAGTCCTTTCATTGGTACCATTGGATACTTGTATAATCTACCTTATAGTGGATTGAGTACTATCATATAATTACAGTTAAAGTAAGATTTAAAGTGTTACTGTTAACAAACTCAATTTTCCTCAAATTCCTGATAAATATTCCATGGGTTTTTCAAGCTCATTACATGCTCATTGCTCATTGCCTTATTATCGCAAAATCTGGCCTAATTTTGCTTGCATGCTCTCGAATCCAAACCTTTTGAGAAGGTTTGATGTAGGATCATGAATATTTCCCTCAGATTTCATCTGACATGCAACATTTTGTGCATTTGTGATGCTTGCAGAGTGATGAATTAATCTATGAATATTTTGTCTCTGAAGAGTTGTTGGGGCAATGAATTCTAAACAGCGATACATCCAAGGCTATCAGAGGAATGTTGTCAGTATATTAAAGTAGCTTGTTTTACCTGCACAGAGTGCTGACTGAGCTTGTGTCGAAAATGCGAGACATGCAGATGGACAAGTCTGAGTTAGGGTGCCTTCGAGCCATCGTTCTCTTCAACCCAGGTAGGTCTACTGTACATCACACACTCCATCCTGGATAGCAACTCATCAAGCTGTACTGTACATGAATGGGACAAAGACTGTTATTTCAGGCCTATTCTTAGTCGAGGTTGTTTTGTGTTGTTTACATACAGTAGTAATACTGATATAGTACTGTATATACCTGTTCAATGCATATTCATTTGTAAATGTGAAGGGGAGGAATTTGAAGACAGTATGATAGTGTTACAGAGCACTATATAAAATATATAAAGCACTATATAAAGCACTATATAAAATATATAAAGCACCATATGAAATGAGGTGAATAGAGCAGGGTTATATTTAATGTTAATTCACCACACCAACATCCTAGTATAAAACAGGCTCTCTCTAATACAAGTCCAGTAGCCCTGGGTGGGTGGGTGGGTGGGTGGGTGTGGTGGGTGGGTGGGTGCGTGTTTGTGTGTGTGTGTGTGCATGCGCGTTTATATGAAGTAAATGCCTGGTCTCTGTTTAACACATTTTAATCAGGTTGTTAAGAGGAATAGATTTTGATGGCCTACTTTCCAAATATAGTGTGTGATGTAAAGCCTGAACCACTTTAATGTTTTGCTTTCCTCCTAAACTATCAACAATAGAGTGCATTCAGAAAGTATTCAGATCCCTTGACTTTTTCCACATTTTGTTACTTTACAGCCTTATTCTAAAATGGATTTAACAAATGTTTTTCCTCTTCAATCTACACAGAATACCCCATAATGACAAACTGAAAGCAGGTTTTTAGACATTTTTGCAAATGTATTAAAAATAAAAAACAGAAATACCATATTTACATAAGTATTCAGACACTTTGATATGAGACTCGAAATTGAACTCGGGTGCTTCCTGTTTCCATTGATCATCCTTGAGATGTTTCTACAACTTGATTGAAGTCCATCTTTGGTAAATTCAATTGATTGGACATGATTTGGAAAGGCACACACCTGTCAATATAAGGTCCCACAGTTGCCAGTGCATGTCAGAGCTAAAAAACAAAGTGATGAGGTTGAAGGAATTGTCCGTAGAGCTCCGAGACAGGATTGTGTCGAGGCACACATCTGGGAAAGGGTACCAAAACATTTCAGCAGCATTGGCGGTCCCAAAGAACACAATGACCTCCATCATTCTTAAATGGAAGAAGTTTGGAACCACCAACACTCTTCTTAGAGCTGGCTGCACGGCCAAACTGATTAATCGGGGGAGAAGGGCCTTGGTCAGGGAGGTGACCAAGAACTCGATGGTCGCTCTGACAGAGCTCCAGAGTTCCTCTGTGGAGATGGGAGAACCTTCCAGAAGGACAACCATCTTTGCAGCATTCTACCAATCAGGCCTTTATGGTAGAGTGGCCAGATAGAAGCCACTCCTCAGTAAAAGGCACATGACAGCCCGCTTGTGAGTTTGCCAAAAGGTACCTAAAGGACTCTCAGACCATGAGAAACAAGATTCTCTGGTATGATGAAACCAAGATTGAACTCTTTGGCCTGAATGCCAAGCGTCACGTCTGTAGGAAACCTGGCACCATCCCTACGGGGAAGCATGGTGGTGACAGCATCATGCTGTGGGGATGTTTTTCCAGCTGCAGGGACTGGGAGACTAGTTAGGATCGTAAAAAAGATGAATGGAGCAAAGTACAGAGATACTTGATGAAAATCTGCTCCAGGGTGCTCAGGACCTCAGGGCGAAGGTTCACCTTCCAACAGGACAACTACCCTAAGTACACAGCCAAGACAACTCAGGAGTGGCTTCGGGACAAGTCTTTGAATGTCCTTGAGTGGCTCAGCCAGAGCCCGGACTTGAAATCGATCGATCATCTCTGGAGAGACCTGAAAATAGCTGTGCAGCGACGCTCCCCATCCAACCTGACAGAGCTTAAGAGGATCTGCAGAGAAGAATGGGAGAAACTTCCCAAATACAGGTGTGCCAAGCTACCCAAGAATACTCAAGGCTGTAATCGCTGCCAAAGGTGCTTCAAAAAAGTAAAGGGTCTGAATACTTATGTAAGTGTGATAATTAAGTTTATTATTTCTTATAAATTTACACTCATTTAAAAAATATTATAGGGTATTGTGTGTAGATTGGTGAGGTAATCCATTTTAGAATAAGGCTGTAACGTAACAATGTGGAAAAAGTCAAGGGGTCTGAATACTTTCTGAATGCACTGTATAGGCCATCATTAGTATGTGTGTGAAAGGCAACCATTTTCTAAGATACTGTATTCAGTTCAGTACGTAAGACTTGATATCAATGACTTACACCTCAAATGGTTTGGATTAATATAAACAGAAGCCTATAGTGACTCCCCATCCCGCATGAGGGAGCGTAATCATCGACTGACACTAATTAGCATAACACAACGGACATAAATATTCCTAGAAAATCTTCCTATTCATGAAAATCACAAGTGAAATATATTGAGACACAGCTTAGCCTTTTGTTAATCACCCTGTCATCTCAGATTTTCAAAATATGCTTTACAGCCAAAGCACACAAGCATTTGTGTAAGTTTATCGATAGCCTAGCATAGCATTTTGTCCAGCTAGCAGCAGGTAACTTGGTCACGGAAATCAGAAAAGCAATCAAATTAAATCGTTTACCTTTCATGAGCTTCGGATGTTTTCACTCACGAGACTCCCAGTTAGATAGCCAATGTTCCTTTTTTCCCAAAATATTATTTTTGTAGGCGAAATAGCTCCGTTTGTTCTTCACAGTCACGAAAACAACTAAAAATATTCCAAATTAGCTCCATAATATCGACAGAAACATGGCAAACGTTGTTTTTAATCAATCCTCAAGGTGTTTTTCAAATATCTATTCGATAATATATCCACCGGGACAATTGGTTTTTCAGTAGGACCGATTGGAATAATGGCTACCTCTGTATTTTACCGAGAATCACTCTGGGAGCCATCAGGTGACCAGTTGCGCAATGTAGCCGCTTACGGGTATTCTTCAACATAAATGCGTAAAACTACGTCACAATGCTGTAGACACCTTGGGGAATACGGAGAAAAAGTAATCTGGATGATAGCCCACTCACTGCTCAATAGTGAAGCATTGGAACGCAGCGCTTTCAAAACATGAGGCACTTCCAGATTGGATTTTTCTCAGGCTTTCGCCTGCAATATCAGTTCTGTTATACTCACAGACAATATTTTTACAGTTTTGGAAACTTTAGAGTGTTTTCTATCCTAAGCTGTCAATTATATGCATATTCTAGCATCTTGTCCTGACAAAATATCCCAAAATGCCCCCTAGTCACTCAGTTTAGCTGCTGTGATGCATTCATTTATAGGCCATTGTCAAATGAAAATCTTCAGTTTAAATCTTTTTGCTGGTTTCTCTGTACATAAGACTGTTCATAAGTCTGATAATATTTGCCTCCAAAGTCCACGTCATTGACCTCAAACGCTACACGCTCAGTGTGCTTATTTTCAACCAAACTTTAAAGCTAACATCAGTTTGGAAAAAAGACTGAACATTTCAATGTACAAAGGGGCAACACAATGCCAGAGAACGCAAGAATCCATTCAAATGTAATGTACTAACACACAAGGCATCTCCCCACAAGATGTGAAAAGCGAGCGTTTGAGGGTCTATTCTGTCCCTCTTGGGTTGGACCAGTAGAATGTTAAGTAGTTTACTACTGCCCTCTCCTGGGCAGACATTTCTATTACACAATAGTTTTAATGTGTGTTGTGTGTTGGTCTAAAAGTGATGGAACACAGAGTTGGTGTCCTTGTCACCAGTAACACGTTCTGTTTTGTTTCCATATGTGTAGACTCAAAAGGCTTGTCAAACCCAGGGGAGGTTGAGGCTCTCAGAGAAGGGGTGTATGCTTCACTGGAGGCATACTGTAAACACAAATACCCCGGCCAACCAGGAAGGTATTGGTCATTGTTTGGTCATCACCAAATATTTGATGAACCTACTTCTTAGTGACATAATGTCATTTCATCCAGATGTATAATAGTTTTGTTATCATCATAGTCACTCTTTACATGTTCTTGTCTTATACAGATTTGCCAAACTGTTACTTCGATTGCCAGCCCTACGTTCCATTGGCCTCAGGTTTCTGGAGCACCGGTTCTTCTTCAAACTGATAGGGGATACACCCGTTGACACATTCCTCACGGAAATGTTGGAAGCTCCACGCCAAATGACGAAACAGCACTGCAGTTGAAGACTGTCTGTCCAATACTTGCATCAAAACAGAGAGAACTGGTAATTTGCCTGATTGACAGACTGTAAGTTTGAACACAAGAACTTGTGGACAGCAAACCTATGGCTTTGTTTAATGTACAGTAGATGTATTTATCATAGTTTTGTGTCAAAGTGAAATGTCTTGAAGGGCCAGAGTCTGCAACAACCCAAAGCATGAGACCTTTTTCACAATGAATGATAATGTCTTCTCGCTTCAGATTCAACACTGAACATTGTCATAACAGATCAAGACTCCGTGCCACAAACCAGCGACCTCATCATCCTCCTGCCTTAGACAGGTCTACCTCTTGTAGTCATTCTCATATTCTGTGATAATAACAACATGGTCCGGCCAAACTCGTTGTCTAGGATGATCTCCTGCTATACATGTAACCCCCACCTCAGGCTCTCGTAGTTGGTCTTCTCCTCCTTAATGAAAATGTTCTCATGTGACTATATACGGCAGACGAGGGTAATGAATTTAAACTGGAACCCCTTGACAGGGATAATGGTTCAGGTAACTTCAGCTCAAGACCAAGGGTATTTTTTCTACTCCCAGCACTTAACTTTGTCAAGCAGAGAATGGCTCCAGTCAGTAGCTCACTGTGAGGACAGAGGAGGCTAATAGGAGGAGCTATAGGAGGACGGGCTCTTTGTAGTGGCTGGAATGGAATAAATGGAACGGTATCAAACACATCAACCATATAGAAACCTCATGTTTGACCTCATGTTCCATTTACATTCTATTACAATGAGCCCATCCTCCTATAGCTCATCTCACCAGCCTCCACTGTATGACTAGCATGCAACTAGTGGGGAGGATCAATAAGGTCTTCACTAATGATAATTCACATATCAACATGTAGTGCTCATTTCTGTATTGCTATGGGGTTTTTATGGTGCTGCTGTTTGCTTTGTGTTGGTATTTCCAAAGAGTAGCAGTGATAAACATCTTCCAATGTATAGAATGATGCGTCGGTGTGTAGGTCAGTGTTTCCCAACACCAGTCCACCAGTACCCCCAACAGCAAACATTTTTGTTGTAGGCCCAGACAAACTCACCTGATTCAACTCATTGATGGCCTGATGATTAGTTGACAAGTAGAATCAGGTGTACTTGTTTGGGGCAACAACAAGGTTTACTGGTGGGGGTAGTGGAGGAATGGAGTAGGGAACCCCTGGTGTAGGGGACTGTCTGTAAGTGACTCTCTGTAGTATCTGATAGATATAATGCACACATAAGGTCTCTGACGCCAACTGGTGCATCACACAAAAGTAATGCAACTGTCCAAGTACATTAGGACATGAGAAGAGAGCAGTGTTGTAATTACTCATTGCTACAATGTGTTACAATGTTACTTACAGCAGTAACCCTATCCATAACTCCTGAACCTAACCAATCCTATCGTACGTTATTCAAGTGTAATACTGGGTAAGTGCAATACATGTTACACTGTAATGCCAGGAATAATTAGACCCACATTTCCCAGCCCATGCATGACAGAAGACAGACAAGAGAATAATGATTGAGGAGATCAAAAGATGGCAGAGAATTTTAAAGAATTGTTTCAGTCAGAAGTACAATATTCAGGTTGAGCAGCCAGGAATATTTTTGGAACCTCATATGTATTTTAATTGTATTTATTTGAACCTTTATTTGATTAGGGAGTCACGCTGAGACCAAGAGCCCTGAATAACAGAAATGACAGAAATTCAAGCAGAAAGAAAATACATTTATAACAAACAGTTCATTTAGAAATGAAATAACCACCAATCAATGAACAATAGCAGCAAACATAGCCTGCATCTCGTTCAACCACCTTTTCTTTAAGCAGATCTATTAGTTCGTATTTTAGCGGCATCATTGCTTACTGAGCCACTCAGGACTAGTGTATTTTAGCGGCATCATTGCTTACTGAGCCACTCAGGACTAGTGTATTTTAGCGGCATCATTGCTTACTGAGCCACTCAGGACTAGTGTATTTTAGCGGCATCATTGCTTACTGAGCCACTCAGGACTAGTGTATTTTAGCGGCATCATTGCTTACTGAGCCACTCAGGACTAGTGTATTTTAGCGGCATCATTGCTTACTGAGCCACTCAGGACTAGTGTATTTTAGCGGCATCATTGCTTACTGAGCCACTCAGGACTAGTGTATTTTAGCGGCATCATTGCTTACTGAGCCACTCAGGACTATGTTTTTAGCGGCATCATTGCTTACTGAGCCACTCAGGACTAGTGTATTTTAGCGGCATCATTGCTTACTGAGCCACTCAGGACTAGTGTATTTTAGCGGCATCATTGCTTACTGAGCCACTCAGGACTAGTGTATTTTAGCGGCATCATTGCTTACTGAGCCACTCAGGACTAGTGTATTTTAGCGGCATCATTGCTTACTGAGCCACTCAGGACTAGTGTATTTTAGCGGCATCATTGCTTACTGAGCCACTCAGGACTAGTGTATTTTAGGATGAACAATAATCTTGTTTTTTGTTTTTCCTCATTTAAAACATGGCAACATGTCGTTTAAAGGGGAAATCTACATTCATCTTTGGTATTTAAAAATAATTATATATAGATACTGAAGAATATGGGTTATAAATGTCTCATGAGCTACGTTCAACTGTCTTACTCCACCAAACTGTTGTTTACTGGGAAGTAAACCAAGAACAAATGTAGTACACTGTCCTTATTTGACGTGTTCTGTTTAGAGAGCATGTTGTCTTACCTGAGCAGAAAACTCTCTGTAGCCCTGGCTCCATTTACACATGCTGCTCCAGGCCAGACCATGCTCCATGCCAGACCATGCTCCATGCCAGACCATGCTCCAGGCCAGACCATGCTCCATGCCAGACCATGCTCCAGGCCAGACCATGCTCCAGGCCAGACCATGCTCTAGGCCAGTTATAGCTGATGTCACATTTTGCAATGCACCCATGCACCAATTCAACCCAATGAACCCATGATGTCGATTCCCCAATGATGTATAGTTTTAAATCATGTGTTTGCCATGTCTTGTACAACTTGTTCGTTTTGATAATGTAATACAAATATTAATAGTGTTAGCTATAAAGGTGGCAAGGTGTGTACACTGTTCTGATGGCCTTCTCTGCCTGTGCAAATAGGAAGTTTATCATCAGCTTGTACTTCACTGTTACTTATTAAAGGCCTGGAAGCTTTTCAACAGTAAAACATTTCTTATGATACTTATTTAAACAGAGGACCCAATCATATGTAGGGTACAGCCTCTGTCAGCACAGTGTCTAGGGTACACTGCTTAAATAAGTATCATAAGAAACGTTTTACTATCGAAAAGCTATATGCCAACTATCTGTAATATGCTACGCGTATGTGTGATGCAGAGGGCAATATGTAGACTGTTATGTTACATGCATACCTCTAGAGGGAGACATTGCTTTTTTGCAAATTGGCATTGACAAAACTTGTACAGGAGGAGCATAGTGATTTGGGGGATATCACAGCCAAGACAGCCAAAGACGTGGCACATTTTTAATAAGGCATATCCTGCTTTTCCGAAAGCTCAAAGCACTAATAACTCTACCCCTAATTATTACTGATTGAATGTGACATTAATATTTCTGCAAAACTCCTTAAAAATGTTTTTGCTGATCATAAGTTACTGGTGTTGGCAGTCCAATAAGCAGTTATGCCAGTTCTGGTAGTCTGGATTGAATTTAGAGGTAATGTTAAACATGGCTCAGTCTCACTCAGGTTGAAGTGATGTGTGTTGACATGACTAATCATATCCATGGGAGTATTTGTCTCCGTTGCCCAAAGAAAAAGGTGATTAGTGTTATTTTTAAGTTGATAAGGCTATTATGAAATGGTGTTTGGGGAAGAGGCAAAGCATCTTTGCAGAACAATGTTGTCAAAGAAACCTAACTGTGACTTTGGTCAGCTCACTTAATATGACTGAGAATGTTTAGCCGGAGTACATCTCAAAGTCAAGAATTTTGTTTGAGAGGATGACTAAAGACATTTGCTCACATTTCTAGTACAGTAGGTTGTGTAGTTCTTCTGTTTTAACCCTAACCACAACCATACAGAGGAAATACCGAAATGTAACCCCTGAGGATGCTGTGTCCTAGAAGTTAAGAGTTAGAGTTCATTTCATAATTTTGGTGAGTGAATGACAGCACTGACGTTGCCACAATTTCGGACAATTTGAATGACGTTTGCAGCAGCTTCCTGAAACGATGCATAAGAAAGATTGACAGGTTGTGTTGACAGGACGTTTTTCAAAATGTCAACCTGGCTGGTCCTATTTCTGGAGTTTATGCTGGGCATATTGTCTCATGCCTCATCGGCCGCCATCTCTCTGGTCTCGTTGATGTCCTCATAGAGAGTTGGGCTGCGATGTCTCTTTGAATTAAGAGGAGCTATAGGGAGCCCCTAACTAATGTGCCAGTCTTTGTCAAGTTTCCTCAGTCCTCACAGCTGTTTTCCCCCTCAGAGCTTCTTCACTAACAAAACATCATAGCCCAGGGCAAAGAGACGAATGTCTGATGTATCTCTGCCGGGATCCCCGGCTCTCTTGACATCCAGTCCCTCCTACAATTATCTGCTAATTGACAGGCCCTATCAGCCTGCTGGTGGCCACAGCTGACAAGTGTGAGAAGGCTGAGGTGAGGTGGTGGGGAAATGCCAGTCATTGCAGGATTATCAGCGCAAAGGCCAACGACATAGCAGTAATCTGACCTGGCTGTAGCTAGCTGGTGGGACTCACTCTCTTTCTGGTGCAGCAGATCTCTCACGCACACACACACACACTTGTTGTTTCTTCTTTCTCTACCTCCACTGTCTGATCATTTCATACTCCACAATGACATTTTGTGATTAATTAAGATAGGTGTGAGATTGGCTGAAGACCGATACCCCCTCCCCTTATTGCCCCCATAACATGTCTGGGAAATACAGGGTCACCCTATGCCCCACAATACCCACTGTACACACACACACACACACTTCGGGTCCCATGGCTGTTGACTGTCCAGCCAGTGTGCCTGTCCTGTCTGAATCCTTCTCAGCATTGTTAAGTTCAGCCTCAGTGTTCACGCGCTCTATGAACTAAAAAGAGACGTCTGGCTAAGCCCAGACTGACCATGCTGCTCTTGCCTTCCTTTCCCCTGCCTCTGTACAGGTAAGGAGAGTGTTGGGGAAACAGACGTCATATCAAGATACATTAGGTTATGATGACATTATTATATTGACCAACAGTTTCTATTTGACTGTACAATTCAAAACAAGTAGTTTCTTGTAGCACTTGAACTCTTGTTGAAATGGACACTGAGAATATGCCTTGATACTGAGATGATTACAGCTTACAGATGATTCCAAACCATTTTTGTCTATAAATCAGCTTTAGATGATCATCTTGCGTAAGTCTTGATTCAACTTTTTCCTTTTAACAATCTCACTAGCTCTTGATATTGTGCTTTCTCCTTTTTCCTTTAAGACATAATCTTTAAAACCACTGAAATAGATAACCCTTATAGTCAGCAGCCTGGTGTTCCAGCTAAGATTTTACTGTCAACATAGTAGAAACCGGCCCGTTAACTTCTGAAACCTTCTCTGGCAAAGCTCACTGTCCCCACCACCGCCATCAAAAAGTCATTTCCCCATACAAGTCCCACACACGGCATAACAATGGGAGCAGAGGATTAGAACAGCGCTCTGTCTCAGAGCAAAGGGGGGAAAAAATCTCTTCCAATCACTGGAGAAGAGTCTGACTAGTTGGCCACATTTCTTCCTTTGGATTTTTCCCATGAAGCGGTTTTGTTTTTATGCTATTATCTCTCTTTGCCATCAGACAGTGTGGCATTGTGATCAGATCATTGGATTGTTCATCTGCTGAATGGTTAAATCTGCTCTCTGATGTGGAGGAATCTTCAAAGTGGAGAAACCCACAGGGGGACGTTGCTAGTTGATAATTAATGTAGTCAACTGCATTGCCAATTTTAGATTTGCAAGATGAGAAACTGAAACATTTCTGCTTTGAATCTAGCAACAAGCACTACCAAATGTCTTACCTCATCTTCAAAATGCTTCCTTGGAAAACTGTTCCCACAAAATATGAATTCTAGATCTTTTTTTTGAAAACCAAAAGAGATTTAGCTCTTTATTAACTCTTATGTGGTTCCAGTAGAAATGATTCTCTATGGTTTTGTTTTATTGGATTTTTATTCGTACCCCAATCCTTTACATTTCCACTCAGTAAGGGACTGTATGTTATTTATAATGAGGCACACCTGGAGTGAAATATAGTTTTATTTGACTTTCATTGAACACTTGAAAAAAAACAAGTGATCCTCCCCTAAACCCAAAACAATCATTAAAACATAAAGTGGATAGCAATGAACATGCCTACATTTACCCTCACTCCTAGGACAGACCACATATGGCGTTTCAGAAACAGGTCTTTGTTTTGTAAGCATTTAGTGACAAAGTAGCCAGAAGGTGTTGGATTCGCAGAACACCGCAGACAAGGGTAGGGGTGAAAAGATTTCCAATTTAATAAAAGCACTGCATGAATATATCTTTTTTGCGGTTGTAGACAAAATGTGTCTTTTTATAAACGCATTTCATGCAATTCTACGTCATTTCACATGACTGGAGACAAGCAGCATCTTTTTTAATCCCACAACAGAGCATGACAACGAATGAGCGCATGCTGCAGCACCAGAGACCTTGTGATTTCTGTACAGGCTTTTGTTAAAAAAGAGGATAGTCTAAGTTTGGAACAGTGATAAAGTTGTCTATCAACTGTAAAAAAATGGAGCTCAACAGAACCAGTTACACCTGGAGTATCTGATCATCAATGAATTAGAGAAAAAGCCATTTGTTGTTTAACACAACAGGCACATATCATCGGGTAGGCCTACTGTTTATGCACTTGTAACCTTTTTGCCTTAGGGAACCTATCATTTTCTAATTTATTCTATTTTATTCCATGATGTTGTTGTTACAAAAGATTTGTGTTGACTCTGATCAGGGCATGGGAATATGAGTGCATCTGCTAGGCTAAATTAACAAACTAGGCATGCATAGCTCAGTGCATGAGCCAAACTCGTGTTTTAAAAGTAAATTCAAAGGCACTGTAGAATGAGTGCATAGCCTTTATGGACTTTTATTCGTACCCCAATCCTTTACATTTCCTCTTAGTATTGACATAAATTTTGATTTGTTTAGCAAAAATGTGATTTTTATCTGGTCTTCATGGATGTTATTGAAAAAGAAACAGGACATCAGTAAGGCCATACACGATCAAACACTGTCCATATTATAGCTTCACATTTTTTATCATAGCCAGGTAGGATATAATATGAGGCAAACATTACAATGTACGTCTGACATTTTGTCTCGCAAAGACATCTTCTGAGGTCCTATCACTAACCCTCAGGGAGGCTGATGTAATGACCCCTGACCCCTTGTGACACATAGAAGAGGCCTTTAGCAGCAATATCACTGTGCCAGATGCTGCAGTCGCTCCCTCTCAAACAGACACATTTCACAAGTGGCTCTGATGGGGGGATGCCCATGGTGATGTCTCTAAGAGGGACAAACATCAGATCCCAGTGCCTGATGCCATAGTGGGGCCCTCGGACACCAGCCATGATAATGTGAGATGTGTTCTCACACAGTCTTAGGCTGGGCCTTTGGTGACAAATGTTTTTCATATGTCATGATGATACAGGGAAGGAATGTACCAAGCCGTAAGACAAATCCAACTATTTCACATCTTTGTAAGACCTTGTTTTTATACTTCATATCTGCAGAAATGATCCATTCTATAGATTTCACCTGAGGTCTTGGTTGGATTTCCTGTTTTTATCTGCCACTGTGCTGTGATAGTAGCCGTAGTTTAGACACACAGACCAGCCAGGACTTTGACAGCAGCACTGGGCTTGGCGCCCGTCTCAGATAGAGGACAAACCATTTCTAATGAATACCATGACTACACACGGAGGCAAAGGAAACACAGGGAGCCAGTCTTCACATGGACCAAGGCCGATAGCACCTACACCCAGATCCACACCCAGACAGATAACATCGAGTGTGGTGAAGGGCCTACAGCTGGCAAAAGGCCATTGAGCCAAAGATTGTTGAAACAGTGACCACAGCACACAGATCAATACACATACTATACAACGGACAGGTAATGTCAGTCAGTGCTGATGCTCAAATAAAACAAGTCCAGCTTTTAGAAATGCCCCTTACATATTGCATTTCTAAAAATAAACTAATTGTTGGCCTCAATTTAACCTTGTCTAAGGTTTTTAGATGCTTCCAAAATAGACAGCCTGTCTGATATTCCTGTCTTCATTAAACAAGCTTGCAGTGGAGGTTTGAAACAAGTTTGCTAACCAACTAATAAAAAGTACCTCCCACTTGTTGGGCTGATAATTCAAAGGCCAAAAATCTCACCCCAAATGTATTTTCTGCTCTAACAATACCAGCAGGACCCCCCTGTGCGTTCACGGATAAAATATCCCCGTCATTCAGTCATTACCAAGCCGCACAGTAGGATAACATTATAAAAACGTCATGGTCACCCTAATTAGCAGGGAGAGCAGCCCTTTTGATTGGTTTGTGCATGAAGCCTGCAATGGTTTCCATATGGAACCCGCTTCATTTTTTAATAAACAGCATGGCATTACCCAGGGCCGAGGTGATCCCCATTTCTCTACAACCTCAAGTATTTTTCTAATGGGCTCTACATGTCCAGGATTTCCTTCCATTTGAAGGCATGCAGCATGCAGCGCTGCAGTGTTTCCACTGTAATTCTTTCAGTGTGGCCTGCCTGCCCAGACCTCTCGGTGTAGTGGTGTTAGGGGGATGCCAACCACGATGGGGCCCAGGGCCCACGGCCACATCCTCCCCCTCCACACCGCGCCGTAGTTTCCATTACCCCAGTGGAAGGAAGAATAAAGGGCTGATGTGTGGATGTGTGGTCCAAAGGCCTGGACAGTCTGGGCCAGGTTTAGGCTGAGCTGGGCTGCGAGCTGAGCAGCTCTGCCTGACGACAGCTTGTCAGAAACAGAGGCTCAGCAGGATAGTGCTCATTCTACAACTACAGTCAGAACCTACGGGTTCTTACAGTAGAAACTACTCTCTGTGGAATTTCAACATAAATTCTGACCAAACGTTCTACATGTGAATTTACAAGCCCTTCCCGTGAGCCTCTGGATCATTGGATCATTCCTACTCGGTGTAGGTGTAAATCCAGTTGTTCCAGTAGCTGTGACAGCTGAAATAAGTTTATAGTAGGTGTCTTTCTTTTGTTTCTTTGTTTGACGAGAGCAAGACACACTTGGTTCTGTCATGTTTTCAGATGTCAGTCTAGCCACCCTCCACCAGTGAGACAGTACATAGCCTGAGGGGCTGAGTATCATGGGTGCCATGGCACAGGGAGAAGGGGGAGGAGGGTCTGCAGTGGGTACACCGGGAGAGGGGGGGGGGGGGGGGGCAGAGCAACACCATGTCAGAGCGTTAGCAGACGATGCCCATTTCAGACACATTAATTCAAACAGTCAGACCAGCCATGAAACCATTTCCACCCACCATATCCACCCTACTGTCATCAATACTGTTGTGAATACAGTTATTATACTGTAGTTTTTACAGTTTACTTTAGAATATACTATAGTAATTACTGTAGTGTTTTTGCTGACTGTAGTGTTTTTGATGACATTACTGTAGTATTTACTGTAGTGTTTTTGTTGTCTATATTAAACTGTAATATTTACTATAGTATTCTACAGTATACTACAACATTCTATAGTAAGTACTACACATTAACAAGGTATATAACAGTGTGTAATATAGTTTTCTACAGTATACTACAGAATGCTACAATAAGACCTGTAACATTCTTTAGTAACTATAGTATTTTTTCATGTGGGTCTCCTTATCTCCATCTCTCCCTCTCTTCTCTCTGAAGTTACAGCCTTACCTGAGATATAGACATCATGTGTGTGGGTAGCCTATCAACAATGGTGGTCACAGGGGAAACACGGAGATAAGGTGTGTGTAGGCACGGCAACACTGTGCAGAGTGTATCTACACCATACATCAAAGAGGAGACTACAGCTATGCTAAGCTCTGTATGATGGATATTAAGATACAGTTGAAGTCGGAAGTTCACATACACCTTAGCTAATATACATTTAAACTCAGTTTTTCACAATTCCTGACATTTAATCCTAGTAAAAATTCCCTCTCTTAGGTCAGTTAGGATCATCACTTTATTTTAAGAATGTGAAATGTCAGAATAATAGTAGAGAGCATGATTTATTTAAGCTTTTATTTCTTTCATCACATTCCCAGTGGGTCAGAAGTTTACATACACTCAATTAGTATTTGGTAGCATTGCCTTTAAATGGTTTAATTTGGGTCAAACATTTTGGGTAACCTTCCACAAGCTTCCCACAATAAGTTGGGTGAAATTTGGCCCACCCCTCCTGACAGAGCTGGTGTAACTGAGTCAGATTTGTAGGCCTCCTTGCTCGCACATGCTTTTTCAGTTCTGCCCACACATTTTCTATGGGATTGAGGTCAGGGCTTTGTGATGGCCACTCCAATACCTTGACTTTGTTGTCCTTAAGCCATTTTGCCACAACTTTAGAAGTATGTTTGGGGTCATTGTCCATTTGGAAGACCCATTTGCAACATGTTTTAACTCCCTGACTGATGTCTTGAGATGTTGCTTCAATATGTCCACATAATTGTTCTCCCTCATGATGCTATCTATTTTGTGAAGTGCACCAGTTCCTCCTGCAGCAAAGCACCCTCACAACATGATGCTGCCACCACCACTTTATGGTCGAGATGGTGTTTTTCGGCTTGCAAGCCTCCCCCTTTCCCTCCAACATAACAATGGTCATTATGGCCAAACAGTTCTATTTTTGTTTCATCAGACAAGAGGACTTTTCTCCAAAAAGTACAGTCTTTGTCCCCATGTGCAGTTGCAAACCGTAGTCTGGCTTTTTTATGGCGGTTTTGGAGCAGTGGCTTCTTCCTTTCTGAGTGGCCTTTCAGGTTATGTCGATATAGAGCTCGTTTTACTGTGGATATAGATACTTTTGTACCTGTTTCCTGCAGCATCTTCACAAGGTCCTTTGCTGTTGTTCTGGGATTGATTTGCACTTTTCACACCAAAGTACATTTATCTTTAGGAGACAGAACGCATCTCCTTCCGGAGGGGTTTGATGTCTGCGTGGTCCCATGGTGTTTATACTTGCATATTATTGCTTGTACAGATGAATGTGGAACCTTCAGGCATTTGGAAATTGATCCCAAGGATGTACCAGACTTGTGGAGGTCTACAATTATTTTTCTGAGGTCTTGGCTGATTTTCTTTTGATTTTCCCATGATGTCAAGCAAAGAGGCACTGCGTTTGAAGGTAGGCCTTGAAATACATCCACAGGTATATCTCCAATTGATCAAATTATGTCAATTAGCCTATCAGAAGCTTCTAAAGCCATGACATTTTCTGGAATTTTCCAAGCTGTTTAAAGGCACAGTCAATTTAGTGTATGTAAACTTCTGACCCACTGGAATTGTGATACAGTAAATTACAAGTGAAATTATCTGTCTATAAACAATCGTTGGAAAAATTATTTGTGTCCTAACCGACTTGCCAAAATTATAGTTTGTTAACAAGAAATTTGTGGAGTGGTTGGAAAAGGAGTTTTAATGACTCCAACCTAAGTGTATGTAAATTTCCGACTTCAACTGTACTTCTTTCTTATTGTCAAGGAGGAATGGAACAATAGCGACTCATAGCTTAACAGAACATATTCAATCAAAGAACATGAATAAGCGCTATGGACATGTAGACATCTAGAAATATTCACCTCTGTGGAAATGATTTGTCCTCTCAAGGCCAGGGATTCAAGTACAGTATGCTTTAGAATCTATGTCCTTTGAACTCTGGCAGACACATGGGTAACTTATTATTTACCATCATTCAATGCAGTCTTCTCTTCAGTCTGAATGTCTATGTTCACGTCATAGACAGATTTTGTAGAATAACATTTTCTGGAGTCATGAGGGCTTTGGTTGAGTATAAAGGTTGAGTCACAAAGTGACAATGAGCAGCGCTGCTAAGATGGCTTCTCTCTCTCAGACACTGAGCAGCTCCCCTTTGGCATGGCCTGTTTCTTGTGCTGGTCTCGCTTCTGTTGTTCTACCCCAAGTCTGGCTCCTAACCTATTACACTAACTGTCTGTTAGATTAACCAGCTTGGCCGATGGCGCCAACACGGCTACCATTTTACCATTATCATCTACATACCGCAGCATGTTGGATTTGGCCAGGAGGAACCAATGTTATGGACCGTATCTTTCCAAATTGACGGCTAAACCTAATGCACAGAAAATTGCCTCCTCGATGGTGTTGTTTATTTCCATGCCCATGATACGTTTTCATTGAAGACCCTCTCATTTTCCTTTGTGAAGCAGCAGCTTAGGAACAGTGATCAAAATGGTAAACGACAGCATGCTAGTATTAATGAACACGTCATTGCCATGGTAGCAATGATATGAAATAAATAAATGACCAGGCCTAGTGTAATTGCCCATTAGAGACTGGAACATTGCAAGAATATGAGATCTGCCCAACAAAGGCCCATTCTGTAGCTTTTAAAACGGAGAGCAATCATTACATACAGTATGGAAATTCTGATGGCTTCATGTGAAGATATGAATAGTAGGCCCATAATAGTTGTGGCTTTGCTTGAATGATCCCTTTTGAACCGATGGTTATAGCATTGCCTTCAAATGGCTTTAGCTGTCCCGCCACTGTCAGACATAACGAAGACAAAAAAGAATACCACCTAGTTTCAGTGTTTGGGTCAAGTTAATGTGTTTCACAGGTGTAGACTTGGGGTATTAGGTAATGGTCGGTGGCCAGCGTTCTCTGTGTGCCACCTGAAGAACACTGCTCTCACTCACGGCTGGGTGCTCTGAGTAGAAGGATGTTCCTTGGATCTGAAATACAGAAAACTGGCACGATATGAATCACAGGACGCTGCTGAGGGGAGGACGGCTCATAATAATGGCTGGAATGGAGCGAATGGAATGGCATCAAACACATAGAAACCATGGAAACCCTGTGAATGATGTATTTGATACCATTTCACTGATTCCGCTCCAGGCATTACAACTAGCACGTCCTCCCCAATTAAGGTGCCACCAACCTCCTGTGATATAAATACACTACGTGACCAAAAGTATCATCGAACATCTCATTCCAAAATCATGAGCATTAATACGGAGTTGGTCCCCCCTTTGCTGCTATAACAGCCTCCACTCTTCTGGGAAGGCTTTCCACTAGATGTTGGAACATTGCTGCGGGGACTTGCTTCCATTCAGCCACAAGAGCATTAGTGAGGTAAAGCACTGATGTAGGGCGATTAGACCTGGCTCGCAATCGGCATTCCAATTCATCCCTAAGGTGTTCAATGGGGTTGAGGTCAGGGTTCTGTGCAGGCTAGTCAAGTTCTTCCACACCGATCTCGCCAAACCATTTCTGTATGGACCTCGCTTTGTGCACGGGGGCATTGTGATGCTGAAACAGGAAAGGGCCTTCCCCAAACTGTTGCCACAAAGTTGGAAGCACAGAACCGTTGTTAGGATTGTGTATTGGAGGCAAAGTCAGGTGCAGGAGAGCAGAGTATAGTGAACAGGCGCACTTTTTATTCCGGTCAAAATGACAGCACAAATAACATAAAATGTGCCCAAAACACGGAACATAGACAAGAAATAATGCCTGTAACAACATCCACAATATCAAAATACACAATAACACGGTGTCCCGGGTGGCGCAGTGGTCTAGGGCACTGCATCGCAGTGCTAGCTGTGCCACCGGAGACTGGGTTCACACCCTGGCTCTGTCGCAGCCGGTCGCATTGGTGCGGCTGGCTTCAGGGTTGGATGCGCGCTGTGTTAAGAAGCAGTGTGGCTTGGTTGGATTGTGTTTCGGAGGACGCATGACTTTCGACCTTCGTCTCTCCCGAGCCCGTACGGGAGTTGTAGCGATGAGACAAGATTGTAACTACTAGCAATTGGATACCATGGAAAAGGGTAAAATTCAAATATATATATTTTTTAAATACACATAACACAAAACAATCCTACACAAAGACATAATGAGGAACAGAGGAATAAATTCATATGAATTGATTGGGGAATGAAAACCAGGTGTGCAGGGAACAAGACAAAACAAATGGATACAATAAAAATGGAGCGGCGATGGTTAGAAAGCCGGTGACGTCGAACGCCGCCCGAACAAGGAGAGGAGCCGACTTCGGCGGAAGTCGTGACAATCGTGTAGAATGTCATTGTATGCTGTTGCGTTAAGATGTCCTTTCACTGGAACTAGACCATTAGCCCCAGACCATTATTCCTCCTCCTCCAAACTTTACAGTTGGCACTATGCATTCGGGCAGGTAGTGTTTTCCTGGCATCCAACAAACCCTGATTTGTCCGTCGGACTGCCAGATGTTGAAGCGCGATTAATCACTCCAGAGAACGCGTTTCCACTGCTCCATAGTCCAAAAGCAGCGAGCTAGGCAGTCCCTGTTCTGTGAGCTTCTGTGGCCTACCACTTCGCAGCTGAGCTGTTGTTGCTCCTAGATGTGACTGGGGCAGCTCGAGCTGGACAGAAATGTGGCAAACAGACTTGTTGGAAAGGTGGCATCCTATGATGGTGCCACGTTGAATGTCACTGACCTCTTCAGTAAGTCCATTCTACTGCCTATGTTTGTCTTTGGTGATTGCATAGCTGTGTGTTCAATTTTACACACCTGTCAGCAATGGGTGTGGCTGAAACAGCCTAATCCACTAATTTGAAGGGGTGTACACATGCTTTTGTATATATAGTGTGCATCACATTGAACAACATTAACTATTTTGGCGTAATTGCTGTGGAGGAACAGCTTGGGTGAGGTAGCACTTGAACAAGCGTTGCAGAGATTTTTACGAGGGGTTTGGCAATAACAGTTGCACCTGGCTGAGAGAGAGAGAGAGAGAGAGAGAGAGAGAGAGAATGGTACTGTGTTTTGTGTAGTAAGGGAACACCTGGACTTGATGAGAGACAGATGTCATAAAGCAGACAGTTTATCAGTAATTTTATTCAAATGGATAGTTTCGGCCCCTTATGCCAGTGGCACTTGCCAAAAGGCTGGATTTACTCTGACTAAACAGATCCACTGTGACTGATACATCGTTAATAATTATCTAGGATCTTGTTAAACAGAGGAAGCAATACAGGATACCCTCTTCAGGGCTGTCTTGGGCTATGTGAACTGTCCAAGAGTGAAGCCAGTTTGAGGACACCTTTACTGTAGGTTTTAGGACCACTTTAGGTATCAAAGAGATATATAAAAAAATATATATAAATTATTAATATATATTTTTTTTAAATTATGAAACATTGAATTTGGCCTTACTGCTATTAGCCCTTAGAACTGCATTGAATAACAGTATACATGGAAAAAAACAAAAATAAATCAAGTTTGTTTTAAAGTGTCTGTCCTTTTATCCATATTTAACCTATTTTTTGGTATTAAGCCCATTCCACATACACTCACAAGCCAGTTTATTAGGTACACCGAACTATTACCGGGTCATACCCCTCTTTGCCTCCAGAACAACCTGAATTCTTTGAGTATGGATTCTACAAGTTGGAAAAATTCCACGGGGATGTTGGTCGATGCAGAATCGATGACATCACATCACCGCCACCAACCACCAGCCTGTACCGTTGACACCAGGCAGAATGGGTCCATGGAATCATGCTGCTTATGCCAAATCCTGACTCTGCCATCAGCATGACTCAATGTTTTTCCACTCCTCAACTGTCCAGTGTTGGTGATCGCGTGCCCACTGGAGCTGCTTCTTCTTGTTTTTAGCTGATAGGTGTGGAATACGGTGTGGTTGTCTGCTGCAATAGCCCATCCGTGACAAGGATTGATGAGTTGTGTGTTCAGAGATGCCGTTCTGCACACCACTGTTGTTCTGCGCCGTTATACGTCTGTTTGTGGCTCGCCTGTTAGCTTACAAATTCTTGCCATTCTCCTTTGACCTCTCTCATCAATGAGCATTTTCGATCCCACTGGACTGCTGATGACTGAATGTCTTTTGTTATCGCACCATTCTCGGTAAACCCTAGATACTGTCATGTGTGAAAAGCCCAGGAGGGTGCCCGTTCTTGAGATACTGGGTCCGGCATACCTGGCACAGATGATCATACCACACTCAAAGTCGCTTAGGTCAATCGTTTTGCCCATTCTAACGATCAATCGAGCAGTAACTGAACGACTCGATGCCTTTCTGCCTGCTTTATATAGCGAGCCACAGCCACATGACGTGACTCACTGTCTGTAGAAGCGATCCACTTTTGTGAACGGGGTGGTGTACCTAATAAAATGACCGGTGAGTGTATACTTCCATTAACTTTTTGAACTGTTACCAGGTTACCTTCAGACGAGTCTTGTGAGGCTGGTGGGTGTCTTAGAGCAAAACAACCAACCTTTCAATAGAGGGGTCGTATTTTTAAAAACCTTTATTTAACTCGGCAAGTCAGTTAAGAACACATACTTATTTACAACGATGGCCTAGGAACAACTGCCTTGTTCAGGGGCAGAACGACAGATTTTTACCTTGTCAGCTCAGGGATTCAGTCTTACAACCTTTTGGTTACTGTCCCAATGCCCTAATCACTAGGCCACCTGCCGCCCCATGTGTTATTAGTGTGCAACCCAAACTTTTACAGACAGAAATTGGCAGATCGGCGCTATCGACTTCAGACAAGTCCTGTGACACTTGTGGGGGTTGATTTTTAGGAGGTCTCATGCTCTGAAAAACACAGATGTAGCTCGTTCACCTTCCTCCGCAGATGTGTAAGGCCTCCATTGGCGGATGAGATTTCCGCGGGGGCTCAGATATCGACTCTAGGGTGTTTAACAAATCTTCTTTTATGAAATGGACATTGTTAAAGGATGAAAAGAGAAGACAGGAAAACTACCTGTAATGGAAGGGGAGTACAGTTTACATGTGGGTGGTAGACAAAGACATGAATCTCTCTGCTTGACATACAGTACTGTTGCAGGATCTGTTGATACAGACACAGGCTAGTTCTATTCCAATCCAAGGAGGCACAGGGAGACACTTCTGTCCTGTTTTGATCTGGCATCGCTTGAAGGGCAGATATTATGGACATGTGACGGATTCTCCGTCTCCTGCCTTGCAGAGTTTCTGGGCTCAGATGCATGAGTCACCAGAGGCAAGGTTGTATGTCCACTGTGTATTTGTATTCAAACTGTCATTCTCACTTTCAATAAAACAAGCACCCGTGGTTGGGTAAACCCCTGGTGTCTCTAAATGAAATATCATAGTGGATAGAATCCCATTCATATATCACTCTATGACTGAGATGACTGAATTATTATTTGTTTATTTTTAAACAGTTGCATTTCTGGTGTATTATGTAAAGTAATTTACCTTTGCGACAACAACTGTCCAAAATATAAGAGGCGTCTGAAAGCATTTTCTCTGCTCCTTATTATTGCTTATCCAGTGACCACAAGGGGGCACACTTCTTCCTTCACAGTGTGTTTGTGGGCTGGGAGAGTCTGACTCACTCTGTCGTTCCATCAGATTTTAAAGTACAGTGTGTGGAGACACATTGAGCACAATCCACCAATCTAACAAATCTCTCAACAACTAACAAACACGTGCCCACATGCACACATGCAGGCACGCCATCATTGCACACGAGCAAAAGCTATGCCTTTTCACTGACACTGTTCATGTACACAGCCATACAAACACACCGAGAGACATATTATTTCTGGAAAGCAAGGCTGACTAGGCCTCAACGGTCACCAACACAGAATAACGCACACAGCGCAGTCAAATAAACCGAGAAGCAAGTACTTAGAAAGTGTAATGAAAGTACTCCATCAAAGGTATAGCTAGCTCTACACATAACACTTGTTCATGCCTTTGGCAGTGAAAGATTTGGAGTCTTACTCCAGTGATTTTTTTTTCCCCCTTCGTGAATTAATTAGTCTTTGCCAAAGCTGGACACATTTGTCATTTGAATTTATGCTAATGAGCAGCAAGGTTTTCGCCAAGGAGCTGATAGGGCAGAGCAGCTGGTCTCTCCTTATGGGCCCTAACTGTCCTCCTTCCTCCCTCCATCTATCTCTCCATCTATAGTACCAGTCAAAAGTTTGGACACACCTACTCATTCAAGGGTTTTTCTTTATTTGTACTATTTTCTACATTGTAGAATATTAGTGAAGACATCAAAACTATGAAATAACACATGGAATCATGTAGTAACCAAAAAGGTGTCCAACAAATCAAAATATATTTTATATTTGAGATTCTTCAAAGTAGCCACCCTTTGCCTTGATGACAGCTTTGCACAATCTTTGCATGATCTCAACCAGCTTCACCTGGAATGCTTTTCCAACAGTCTCGAAGGAGTTCCCACATATGCTGAGTACTTGTTGGCTGCTTTTCCTTCACTCTGCGGTCCAACTCATCCCACACCATCTCAATTGGGTTGAGGTCAGATGATTGTAGAGGCCAAATCATCTGATGCAGCATTCCATCACTCTCCTCCTTGGTCAAATAGCCCTTATAGCCTGGAGGTGTGTTGGGTCATTGTCCTGTTGAAAAACAAATTATAGTCCCACTAAGCTCAAACCAGATGGGATGGCGTATCACTGCAGAATGCTGTGGTAGCCATGCTGGTTAAGTGTGCCTTGAATTCTAAATAAATCACAGACAGTGTCACCAGCAAAGCACCATCACACATCTTCCTCCATGCTTCACAGTGGGAACCACACATGCGGAGATAATCCGTTCACCTACTCTGCTTCTCAGAAAGACACAGCGGTGGAACCAAAAATCTCGAATTTGGACTCATCAGACCAAAGGACATTTCCACCAGTCTAAAGTCTCTTCTTATTATTGGTGTCCTTCAGTAGTGGTTTCTTTGCAGAAATTCAACCATGAAGGTCTGATTCACGTAGTCGCTGAACAGTTGATGTTGAGATGTGTCAGTTACTGTTACTCTGTGAAGCATTTATTTGGGCTGCAATTTCTGAAGCTGGTAACTCTAATGAACTTATCCTCGGCAGCAGAGGAGCTTGAGGGCTTTTGCGATTGCACTTGAAGAAACTTTCAAAGTTCTTGAAAGTAATGATGGACTGTCATTTCTCTTTGCTTATTTGAGGTGTTCTTGCCATAATATGGACTTTGTCTTTTACCAAATAGGGCTATCTTCTGTATACCACCACTACCTTGTCACAACACAACTGATTGACTCAAATGTATTAATAAGATAGAAAGAATTCCACAAATGAAGTTTTAACAAGGCACAATGGAAATGCATTCCAGGTGACTGCCTCAAGGTGGCAAACATCAAGGCAAAGGGTGGCTACTTTGAAGAATCTCAAATATAAAATATTTAACACTTTTTTGGTTACTACTGTACATAATTCCATGCGTTATTTCATAGTTTTGATGTCTTCACTATATTTCTACAATGTAGAAAATAGTAAAAACAAAGAAAAACCCTTGAATGAGTAGGTGTGTCCAAACGTCTGTCTAGTACTGTATCTCTCTCTCTCTTCCTTTGGTTCACCATCTCTTTGTCCCTGTCGTTGTCTTCTCATCCCCCCTCATATCCCCCTGTTGGTCCGGGCTCCATGACCTGTCACTGGAGAGGGGTCTGCCTATGTCCCAGGCTGATACGGCAGATAATTATCCACCACTAGGGAAGTGGATTGTGGAACACACACTACATGCACACACACATTCTTCACAATCAGAGTACGGAGTAGCACAATTCACATAAGAAATATACTTTGACTGACACAATAGTGTCCTAAATACTTTTCTGTCATTTTTTAAATATATTTTTATTCTTCACACAGAGCCATAGTAATTCCATTACCACCATTTCTTTGTACGTACAAACCAAAAAGTCAAATTGCATTACTAAATGGGAAATTATTTGTCATATATTCAGTCCAAAATCTCCATGTGGATACCATCTGAGGAAAACACTGTAACTAGCACTCAAGGTTGCCCTGACCAGGAAGACTGGAGAGTACATATTTGTATATCTCCTTCTTTAGAGTAGTGTGTAGACATTCTTGTGTAGACATTCTTTAGTGTAGGTGAAATTACAATGGATTAAAAAAAAAGCAATCTATTATGGCAGTCACAACTTTCCTCTAATATGTGAATTAACCTAATATAAGACCTTAAACAAATCTGAGACAATGGAAAACCAGCGGGTGGGGGGTCTGAAACAAATGAGTTCTATCTCATATAGCCACAATGACAAAAACAACTCAACTCGTTCCCCCTCTCCACTCTTCAACAGTGGGCTGGTGGGAGTAAAAGCAGCTTAAGAAGTCGGTGGTATGTCCTGGCAGCGATTTGAGGGTCTGAGCGGAGCATTCAAATCGAGCCTCCCAGTCTCTCCATTTGGTGGAGTAGACATAAGCACTTTGCAGCTCTGTCTGTAATTTTCTAACGCATTGCTGGGGAGAAAGTAGCCCACGTAATGCTTTGTGTTGCCTATTCCAATTTGAACTTTGCTTCAAGTGGGAGTCAAATGGCTGAGAAAGTGTATTATTAGACAATTCTGCAAGCAACAGCATGCATTTACTTTTTCTCTCTGCCTAGTGTTTCTGGGTAAAGTGAAATATCCCTGTATTGTGTTTTATGTTTGCTGACCTTTCTATCGAAATGAAAAATGTGATTACACGGAAGTCTGTGAATGACCTTTTCAGTATATTTCTTGATTGTGGGTATTATTTTGTAATGACAAAGGTGTAAAGACAGTTTTGATAGTGTTCCACTTGCACTGTAACACAATAGGCCTAGACCTTAATTAAACACATTAGAATGCCAAGCTGCATAAATTGTTGATTGTCAAGCAGAAAACTGCTTGAATGACTCAAAGTTTGATCAAATGTAAATGTTATATATAGGCCTATAATATCAAATATATACATTGTTTTTAGTTGTTTTTTCTGAACCAAGTTCTTTCCTATCTAGTATCTACAAAGATATTGGATATTACTTTGTATTCATCATTACTCTTTATCCGTGAGGTTATTCAATTGTAGCAGACACCATATTGTGGAGACAGGCCTACAGGTGTGCTCAGGATAATATTCCTTGGTAGCACTGATGCTCCTAACTTATAAAAATTAGGAGCACCACATACAATTTAGGAGCACCAGAAAAATAATTGTTTAAAGTGATTGAGCTACATGTAATAGCCTAGTCTGAGTAGCAGTCCATTTAGCGAACATTACACTCCTTGCCAGACCTTGTCATTGCCAAAGAGACTGGCCTTTCGGCAATATCAATGTTCGATTTTCGCTGGATTTATGGTGGAGTTGCTCATTGGTTGTGGAAATAACATGGAGAAAAAATGTGATAGAGTTCAAGTCAGTAGAGGCTCCTCAGAGGAGAAACGGGAGGACCATCCTCCATCCTCTTACTCTGTAGGCTAGCACCATGGTGTAGATGGAGGACAGCTAGTTTCCATCCTCTGGGTACATTTACTTCAATTCATAACCTAAGAAGCTCATGGTTCTCAACTCTTTCCATAAACTTACATAGTAATTATCTTCCGGAGGACGTACTTCAACCTATCAGCGATTTTGCTGCGTGAACTGACATGTTGTCTACCCAATCAAGGGATCAGGGAATGAATCTAGAACTGAAAGCACACGCTACAGCTAGCTAGCACTGCAGTGCATAAAATGCATAAAAGACAATAGTTGAACAGTTTTGAACCAATCAATTTATTTAAAAATGAAGGAAAAGCAAGAGAGAGAGAGATTTTTAAAATGTTCACTTAGCTAGCAAATACAGCTAGCTGGTTTAGCTTACTCAAACACCCGCCCAAACAGAGAAGGATGCTATGTTTGCTAGCTGGTTATGGCTATCCAACACTGGAACTCTTCCAAGTCAAGCTAAGCTTTTGTTTTTATTAATCTATTGCCAATGGGGCATGCCGGTGTAACTGCTAAACTGCTTGCTGACTGTACACTGCAGTGCATGATGGTAGCGGGTTTACTAACACGTTAGTTCTTGTAGCTATGTTGACTATGATGTTAGATTAGCCAATATGGTGACAACGATGTAGGCTGTGTGTAGCGGTTAGCAGTTTGGAAAGCTGATTTGTTATGCACAGTCCACAAGCGAAGGGATTATGTGATCATGCTGTTTGTATGTGGCTGCTATGAAAGTTAACTGTGTTTGGGTGTGATTAGGGGTATATTCATTTAGCCGATTCTGTTAAAAAACATTTCTTAAACAGAAGCAAACGGAACCAAATAGGGATAAACATACCTGAATTTGTCCAATAGAAATGATTGTTGGTAACTATTAGACTAAAGATTACACCCTATATCAGCTAGATGTAGGCAAGAGTGTGCAAGGCGGTATTGAATGTGTCATTGTCTGTCACCTTGATTACTATAATTTTTATCTCGACCTGTGCACCTATATTGTAAACTTTAATTCATAGGCTAGGTTGTTGCAACCTCATGATGGGTATAGGGAATTTTTTTATATTATGTTGTACCCTAAACCTATCAATGTTACATTGAACTGGGTGAATGGAATATGACTGACAGTCATCCAAAATGCTGTAATAGAAATAAGGCTATTCTCATTTTTTTTTTTAAATGCGTCCTTGCCCATCTTAAACCGCATCGACCGCCATTGGTTCCAATAATTGCAGAATCTTTGTGATTGGAGGATTGCTGTGAGGGTGATCAAATCCTCTGTTCTCCTCAAGCTCATTATTAAACTCTTTATTGTATTTTCTTTTTGGTCGGATTTAAAAGTGTCTCCCCACAAGTTCCGCTGCTTGTCGTTGACACTGCTGAACACCCCTAATATCCTAACTGAGTTGGCAGTAAGGGGGACCACCATGGAAGAAACACATGTCTTTGCTAATGGTTGAAAAAAATTAAATAATATGTCCTGCTCCAGATCAATTAACTTTTTGTCCTGAATACAAAGTTTTATGTTTGGGGCAAATCCAATACAACACATTACCTAGTACCACTCTTCATATTTTCAAGCATAGTGGTGGCTGCATCATGTAATGAGTTTGCTTGTAATCGTTAAGGACTGGAGATATTTCAGGATTAAAAATAAACTGAATGGAGCTAAGCACAGGCAAAATCCTAGAAGAAAACATGATTCAGTCTGCTTTCCACCAGACACTGCGTATTTCTCCAAAGCTCAGTTGTCCTGAGTCTACACAACACTGCCAGGACCTAGGATCAAGGGAGACTGAAGTTTTTTACTACTATATCTCTTGACACATTGATGAAAATAGTCATGGCCTCTAAACCTTCAAGCTGCATACTGGAACCTATTCCAATTAAACTACTAAAAGAGCTGCTTCCCGTGCTTGGCCCTCCTATGTTGAACATAATAAACGGCTCCCTATCCACCGGATGTGTACCAAACTCACTAAAAGTGGCAGTAATAAAGCCTCTCTTGAAAAAATCTAACCTTGACCCAGAAAATATTAAAAAACTGATGTCATTCGGAAACATAATGTTAACATTCACTGCTATGTTGACGATACACAGCTGTAAAACTAACCTCGCTGGAAGCCTGTGTTTCAGACATAAGGAAGTGGAGTGGCGAATGTTTCACTTTTAAACTCAGACAAAACAGAGATACCAGTTCTAGGTCCCAAGAAACAAAGAGATCTTCTGTTGGATCTGACAATTAATCTTGATGGTTGTACAGTCATCTCAAATAAAACTGTGAAGGACCTCGTCGCTACTCTGGAGCCTGATCTCTCTTTTGACGAACATATCAAGAATATTTCAAGGACAGCTTTTTTCCATCTTCGTAATATTGCAAAAATCTGAAACTTTCTGTCCAAAAATGATGCAGAAAAATTAATCCATGCTTTTGTCACTTCTAGATTAGACTACTGCAATGCTCTACTTTCCAGCTACCCGGATAAAGCACTAAATAAACTTCAGTTAGTGCTAAACACGCCTGCTAGAATCTTGTCTAGAACCAAACATTTTTATCATATTACTCCAGTGCTAGCCTCTCTACACTGGCTTCCTGTTAAGGCTAGGGCTGATTTCAAGGTTTTACTGATAACCTACAAAGCATTACATGGGCTTGCTCCTACCTATCTTTCTGATTTGGTCCTGCCGTACATACCTATACGTACGCTACAGTCACAAGACGCAGGTCTCCTTACTGTCCCTAGAGTTTCTAAGAAAACAGCTGGAGGCAGGGCTTTCTCCTATAGAGCTCAATTTTTATGGAATGGTCTGCCAATCCATGTGAGAGACACACACTCGGTCTCGACCTTTAAGTCTTTATTGAAGACTCATCTCTTCAGTTGATCCTATGATTGAGGGTAGACTGGTCCAGGGGTGTGAAGGTGAACTGCAAGGCACTGGAGCAACGAACTGCTCTTGCTGTCTCTGCCTGGCCGGTTCCCCTTCTCCACTGGGATTATCTGCCTCTGACCCTATTACAGGGGCTTAGCCACTGGCTTAGTCACGGCCCTTCCATGCCGTCCCTAGGAGGGGTGTGTCACTTGAGTGGGTTGAGTTACTGACGTGATCTTCCTGTCCGGGTTGGCGCCAAGTCTTCGTGGGCTATACTCGGCCTTGTCTCAGGTTAGTAGGTTGGTGGTTGAAGATATCGATCTAGTGGTGTGGGGGCTGTGCCTTGGCAAAGTGGGTGGGGTTATGTCCTGTCTGTTTGGCCCTGTCCGGGGGTATCGTCAGAGAGGGCCACAGTGTCTCCCGACCCCTCCTGTCTCAGCCTCCAGTATTCATGCTGCAATAGTTTGTGTCGGGGGGCTAGGGTCAGTCTGTTATATATGGAGTTTTTCTCATGTCTTATCCGGTGTCCTGTGTGAATTTAAGTATGCTCCCTCTAATTCTCTCTCTCTCTTTCTCTCTCTTCTCTCGGAGGATCTGAGCCCTAGGACCATGCCTCAGGACTACCTGGCCTGATGACTTCTTGCTGTCCTCAGTCCACCTGGTCATGCTGCTGCTCCAGTTTCAACTCTTCTGTCTGCGGCTATGGAACCCTGTCCTGTTCACTGGACGTGCTACCTTGTCCCGGACCTGCTGTTTTGGATTCTCTCTCTCTACCACACCTGCTGTCTCTAACACTGAATGATCAGCTTTGAAAAGCAAACTGACATTTACTCCTGAGGTGCTGACCTGTTGCACACTCTACAACCACTGTGATTATTATTATCTGACCCTGTTGGTCATCTATGAACTTTTGAACATTTTGGCCATGTTCTGTTATAATCTCCACCCGGCACAGCCAGAAGAGGACCACCCCTCAGAGCCTAGTTCGTCTCTAGGTGTCTTCCTAGGTTCTGGCCTTTCTAGGGAGGTTTTCCTAACCACGTGCTTCTACATCTGTATTGCTTGCTGTTTGGGGTTTTAGGCTGGGTTTCTATACAGCACTTTGTGACATCGACTGACATAAAAAGGGCTTTATAAATACATTTGATTGATTGATTGACTGGGAGATCAATTCACCTTTCAGCAGGACAATAACCTATGGCAAGACCTGAAAATGGTTGTCTAGCAATGATCATCAACCAATTTGACAGAGCTTGAAGAATTCTGAAAATAATAATTGTCAAATATTGCACAATCTAGGTGTCGAAAGCCCTTAGAGACTTACCCCAAAATAATGTAATCAATGCCAAAGGTGCTTCTACAAAGTATTGCCTAAAGGGTTGTAAATACTTATGTAAATGAGACATTTCTGTATCTCATTTTCAATCAATTAGCTAAAAATTCTAAAAATATGTTTTCACTTTGTCAATATAGGGTATTGTGTGTAGATGGGGGTGAACAAAATATATTGTGACACAAAATGTGTAATAAGTCAAGGGGTTTGAATACATTCTGAAGGCACTGTAGCTCGTCTTTAGGACACTCCCAATGTGTGAAAACATTTGACAAAGTATTGTTCCAATGGTGAAATATCAATTTAATTATACTGTACTGTAAATATCAATGTAAAGGGAGTTGTAATGTAGATCTGTTGATACTGGACATCCCTCCACTGCCTTACAGCTCCAGTCCTTCAATGGTCAGAGACAGCAGTTTTTCATCAGCACCTCTTTGGATTATGGCTACAGACCCAGTGGGTCGAACAGTGTGTTATAGACCCAGGTTTGGCTCAAACTCCACTCTGAAGTGAAACATAGAGTGGGAAAGGTGAGCCTGAGGTTTCAACATACTGAGTGAGAGATGGAGGAACTGAATTAAACTTTATTATTCATCACAACGTTGGCAGCTTTTAGGCTATAACACAATATATCCATTTGCATCTTTCGTACACCCACTTTTTTATCCCTCACATTAAGTATGGAACTGCTCTCTGCCCAAGGCTCCAAGCCCATCTGAGTGTCACAGGACAGGATAGTCCCAGAGGAATGTTTATACTGACGGGGACTGCCAAGCCCATCTGAGTGTCACAGGACAGGATAGTCCCAGAGGAATGTTTATACTGACGGGGACTGCCAAGCATTATTTGTCAGAGGTTCCTTGTCGGAATCACAAGGGGTCAATGTAGATCATAACATTGTATCATTATAGACAGTATGCTAACGGTCGATACCAGGAATTTTAATATGTTGATCTTTATGAATTGACTGGGATACAAAGTGATGCAAATCTGAGACAGTTGTTGATTTGAGTTATTTAGTGAAAATGCGTAGTGATGCTGAGGCCTTGTTTCAGTCTGTTTTTTTTTCCTGATGAAGATACTCACTGCAATCTGTAATGCTAGTGCCTTAAACTTTCAGACGCAGGACACTTTCTTCAGGTCCATGGTGCTTGCTGGCTGCTAGGATCAATAGCTGCTTGTCTGAGATGAGGAGAGACGGGCACATACAGCCCTGATGAGGGGGTGAGGATTGAGATTGAGGGGTGAGGAAAGGGGGCTAGAGAGTGAGGTGAGAGTTGGGGTAAGGAGTAGAGAATGGAGAAGGATTGGTACATGGTTTCATGGACATGTATGTAGCAGTGGAGGCTGGTGACTTAAAAAATTGAGGAGGACAGGAGACCCACGGTATAGGCACAGAAATGCACGGAGATGTTAATCTTCTTGCGTCGAGCCAACCCGGATCCGGGATCATGACTACAGCCTCAAGCCCATTACCATAACGCAACGTTAACTATTCATGAAAACCGCAAATGAAATGAAATCAATATGCTAGCTCTCATGCTTAGCCTTTTGTTAACAACACTGTCATCTCAGATTTTCAAAAATATGCTTCTCTACCATAGCAAAACTAGCATTTAGCATTTAGCGTTAGCATTTAGCGTTAGCATCACCAGGCAACATTTTCACAAAAACCAGCAAAAACATTCAATAAATCATTTACCTTTGAAGAACTTCGGATGTTTTCAATGAGGAGACTCTTAGTTAGATAGCAAATGTTCAGTTTTCCTGAAAGATTATTTGTGCAGGAGAAATCGGCCCGTTTTCTGCATCATGTTTGGCAACCAAAAAAAAACGAAAATTCAGTTAAAAACGCCGAACTTTTTCCATAATAACTCCATAATATCGACTGAAACAAGGCAAACGTTGTTTAGAATCAATCCTCAAGGTGTTTTTCTACATATCTCTTCAATGTGGTATCGTTCCTGGAAGTGTGCTTCTCTGTCTGTATCCCATGGCAAAATGAGTGTTACTGGGAATTACGCACCAATTTAGACAAAGGACACCGGACGGCCCCCTGGCAAATATAGTCTCTTATGGCCAATCTTCCAATGATATGCCTACAAATACGCCACAATGCTGCAGACATCTTGGATGAACGGCAGAGCGCATAAGCTCGTTCACAGCATATTCACAGCCATATAAGGAGACGTTAGTAAAACACAGTGTCAAAAATCCTGTTAATTTCCTGTTTGAAGTTTCATCTTGGTTTCGCCTGTAAGATCAGTTCTGGGGTACTCACAGATATTATCTTTGCAGTTTTGAAAATGTCAGAGTGTTTTCTTTCCAACACTGGCAATTATATGCATAGTCGAGCATCTTTTCGTGACAAAATATTGCGCTTAAATTTTTATCCAATAATGACATAGCGAGGCCAGCAATACAGGCAGCTTGATGAAAGGCTCCCTGTTAACCAGCTATACTTTTGATACCAATTGGTATTGAACGCCCTCACCTTTTCATCCTTCTTCATGAAACTGATCTCCTTTACTGGCTCAAATAGCCGATCAATCAGCCTGTTACCAACCCCCAGTAAACTTTGGGGAAAAAATGGTGTTTCACCAGATACAATGCTATTTTACAGTAAATAAATTGGCAACCAACTTCAGCACGCTTATAGGGAAGGACATTCAACAAGGACAGCACTTACACAAATGACTGATGATTGGCAGAGAGAAATTGTTGATAAAAGAATATGGGGGCTATTTTGTTAGACTTCAGTGCGGCTTTTGACATTATCGATCATAGTCTGCTGCTGGAAAAACATATGTGTTGTTGCTTTACACCCCCTGCTATATTGTGGATAAAGAGTTACCTGTTTAACAGAACATAGAAGGTGTTCTTTAATGGAGCCTCTCCAACATAATCCAGGTAGAACCAGGAATTCCCCAGGGCAGCTGTCTAGGCCCCTTACTTTTTTCAATCTTTACTAATGACATGCCACTGGCTTTGACTAAAGTTAGTCCATTCACTAAACTCTAAGTCTCAACTAAATCTTGTAATAAATAATGTGGCAATTGAGCAAGTTGAGGTGACTAAACTGCTTGGAGTAACCCTGGATTGTAAACTGTCATGTCAAAACATATTGAAACAACAGTAACTGAGATGGGGAGAAGTCTGTCCTCAATAAAGTGCTGCTCGACCTTCTTAACAGCACTATCAACAAGGCAGGTCCTACAGGTCCTAGTTTTGGCGCACCTAGACTACTGTTCAGTTGTGTGGTCAGGTGCCACAAAAAGGGACTTTTGTCTCAGAACATGGCAGCACGGCTGGCCCTTGGATGTACATAGAGAGCTAATATTAATAATACGCATGTCAATCTCTCCTAGCTCGAAGTTGAGGAAAGATTGACTTCATCACTACTTTTATTTATGAGAGGTATTGACATGTTGAATGCACCAAGCTGTCTGTTTGAACTACTGGCACACAGCTCGGACACCCATGCATACCCCACAAGACATGCCACAAGAGGTCTCTTCACAGTCCCTAATTCCTGAACAGACTATGGGAGGCGCACAGTACTACATAGAGCCACGACAACATGGAACTATATCCACATCAAGTAACTGATGCAAGGAGTAAAATTAGATTTAAAATACAGATACAAATACACCTTATGGAACAGCGGGAACTGTGAAGCAACACAAACATATTCACAGACACAAGCATACACACACACAATATCATACGCACTATACACACATGGACACATAGATTTTGTATTGTAGATATGTGGTAGCGGTGGAGTTTGAGCCTGAGGGCACACAGTGTGTTGTTAAATCTGTGAATGTATTGTAATGTTTTTAAAATGATATAAACTGCCTTAATTTTGCTGGACCCCAGGAAGAGGAGCTGCTGCCTTGGCAGAAGCTAATGCATATCCATAATAAATACAAATACAATTTATTTGGTGACATATGAATATATTTAGTATAGTTCAATCTAAAATTGACAACTTTTTTAGTCTTTCACTATTTTCATTTTTATGAAATTTCACTGAGGAAGATGGTCCTCCCCTTCGTCTTCTGAGGAGCCTCCACTGGTATGTAGGGTGGGACAGGGAAAAGGAAAGGGTGCTGCTATCATGGATGGTATTGGCACGTTTTTTTAGAGTTACTGTATTTTGAAGGAACAAAGACCTGGGATAACCATTTGTTAGTCTGATTGAGATTCCCAGAATATTTCCTTTAAAAACAGGACATGAGTTTGACTTAAAAATGTCCAGTTCTCATGGAGATTTTATTATCACCAAATTCAATTAGCAAGAACAATTTATAGGGCTGGGGGTTGTGAAATATAAAATCTGATTAAACCCTCTGCATTTTTGGAAAATTGTATAATTACATGTTGAAGGTGTCTGGAATCTATTACAAAGTGAAGAGCAGCAATTTAACATGTGGGTTGGAATAATGCTACAGACAGAAAAATTATAGAAAGTGCATAAGGACTGCAGGTAGTCTAGTGGTTAGAGCATTGAGCCAGTAACTAAAAGGCACTTTAAAGAAATTTGTCGATGTGCCCTTGAGCAAGGCACTTAACCCTAATTTGCTCCAGGGGCGCCGTACAACTATGGCTGACCATTTAAAACAAAGCATTTCACTGCACCTGTCCAGTGTATGAGACAATAAAACATGTATTTTGTATTTGTTATGTACAGTAGCAAGAAAAAGGGCATGAATGAACTCTGTCCCTTCATAGGCAATGGTAAACACTAGTAGAGACTGATGGTGAGTCGTAGCTAGATTGTTCAGCTGAAGTAAAACTGAAGTGTCACCAGAACTAAATTACAGAGGAGCACAAGTTTATGTGTGCACAACATTGAGACTGGTTGCCTAGTCACCAGCAGAAGATGGCTATATCCTGGTCCCAGAGAGGGGTGGAGATACTTGCTTACGCAGCAAAGTCCCTCAGTACAGGCTGAGATGGTCCCTAGTATCCACTCTAACCTAGGCATCCACGCTGACCTTTCCACTCTAATCGTGTTTATTATCATATGGTACATGCAACCAACCCCACTCCTTGATTCTCATCACATTCCTAATTTAACCTCACTCCATACCTTAACTCAACCACTCTCACAGATCAGATCACAGCTGACCATGGGAGGGGGGAGTAATACAGTAGGGATTTCTGAGGTCATCTTACTTATCTGTGGCTTGAGTAAATTGTGCTCTGACCACCACAGGGGCAGTGTGTGTCTAGTAAAAGGGCTTGTTGTTCTCTCAGCCCTATACTGGTCCCTCACACACACACACACACACACACACACACACACACACACACACACACACACACACACACACACACACACACACACACACACACACACACACACACACACACACACAGAGGGACAGTCAGATGGGCCGTGGCCCGAGACTCTTTGGCCTGTGGCTATAGACCGCGTGGCAATCGCCTCCCATGGACCCCTTTATAGGAGAGAAGTGCAAACAGAATTGACCTGAAGATGTTATTTTCAGAGGTCTGTTGACAGAGCTGAACTATCTATCTGTTGCTTCTTTATTCAGTCTCCGCAGGAGGCTCCATAAGCAGGTTGTCTGTAGCCTGGCAACAGGTTAGACACAATTCAACTCGTTCACTGTATACTTGGAATTAATTTACAGCATGATATGGCTATATACTAACTAGATTTATATTTTTAAGAGGCTATTGTATTATTGTAAACAATCCTCCTCAAAGCAATGTTGTGTCTGAACAACAAATTGTGTTGTTGTGTAATGTTTTTTGACGATGTCCATGAGAAGGCAGTAAACAGGAAAATGTGGTGCACAAGTGCTGTTCTGTCTATTCCAAATGTTATGGTCATTTGTCAAATGTTGAGTATTGAGAGGGCTGTTTTGGAGAAAAGAAATGTTGGCCTCGGTGTGGTAACTGTTGGTTATCTGGTTGCACACTGCACAGGCAATAGCCTTATTCATTTGTGTTTTTTAGTCAGGCAGCACTGCAGACCACCATAGCTCTGAGGGTCCTCCTCCTTCTTGTCCATTAATAATGCAGAGTGTGGTTTTGAGAGATGAGGAAACAGTAAACAAGATCGTTGTCCATCCAGAGGGGTATCCTATGAAGCATGCTAGATCTACTCAGGATTTTCTAAAGCTAATCAGCTTCACATCCCAGCTCAGTTTTCATCCGTACTACGACTGTGGATATTGCCCATTCGCCTGCAGCTAACTCTAGCAGGCTTGTAACTGCGCGTGCATGTCGCACGTGGCTAGTTAAATGCCGAATTCTTCATTGAGACAGTGCTGAAACATCAATCCATGGGCAAGTCAGTGCCACATTTTCACTTGTGCCAAAATCAAAATGAAGGAAAAGTTACAGTATCTTGCAAATTCAGCAGGCTACAGTGTAAAGTTTCAAATACATCCTGTCATTACTAAATAATGTGATAGGTATTTTAACTCCTCAAAACTGATTTGTATTATACTCCTCTGATGAGATGACATCATGACCAGATGACATCATGACCAGATGAAGGCCATTGATTGATTTAGAATCACTGACAACAATCAAAATGTGAATGATTATTAATGCATATCTTTTTAAATCTGACTGATTAGAAGCTAAGGAGACATTTTACTCAAATGTCAATTACCTCCATAATAGTGTTGAATCACTTCATTTCATAGTTTTTATAGCTTCTCTACCATTAATAAACATACTATTTCATAGGAGAATATCAGACATTAAAACAAATACCAAAGGCAACAAAATAACTTTGACATACTGTATGAGTCAGTGATGGGACCAAATGTACTTTTCCATGCCTACTTTGGGCCTTTGAATCCTCTGGTCACTGTGTTAAAGAAACAGCATGTTGTAATTCCTTAAGCTAACACCCAGGAACCTGTGTAGTGTCCTCCATGGATTTAATGGTTACAACAGCAACTCAATTTTGTTGTCAAATAAAGGAAGGTTGGGGGAAAAAGGCATGGCCTTCTATCAGGAAAGAGGACACATGCTATTATTAACAGTAGTAGAGCCATGACAGTGAACAGAGCCAGACCTGTGTAGGGGCCTTTACCCCCCCCCCACCCAACCAGCCACCAACAGAGGTGGGGTTGATGCAGGGACCTGCTTCCACCACGACTAACCGCTACATGTCCAGGGCCATTACTTATTTATAAGACATGCCTGGTAAGTGCCATAGTGGCCTTGCGATTTTTCCTCAGTGCCATAAGGGCACTTTCATACACCCTGTTTACATTTCAACCACTGGGAGAGGAGAGCGATAACAACAACAAAAAACACCCAATTAGTTACAGTGTCCAGAGCAAGGGCCGAAACCTGGGCCGACGAGATGACTCCGATAAATATTTGGATGTGTTATAGGACTCTACCCTGTGCTGGTCAAGATCAGGCTTATAGGAAGTGATGAATGAACTGCTTTTCCATAGGTTCAGTTTCCCTCTGAAGTCATTTCGGGAGTAAAAAAAAAAAAGCTTAGTTTTACCATCATTGCTAAATTTACGTTGGAATCAAAACGATGCAGTGATTAACGAAAAGGTTCTATTTTCTGAGAAAGACCCTGCGTTCCCTTTGCATTGTCTATGCTTTTGAATGATTTGACCTCTTTCTCTATCCATTCTTTATACTTTTGATGAGAGAAGCAAAATTATTTTATTGTTTATTAATTTATTATTCTTGTTTAATTATCAGAAATATGCAAGAGACTTCAATGGTATGCTCATAAGAGATGTGCCAGGTACAGAAATGATGTGGTAAGTGTTGTCTTTCAATTCTGCATTCGCTATCATTATTTCTAATACATGACTATTTGTAGAAATGTAGACTGATTTATTCATTCTACAAATAGTCATGTTCCAGGGGTGTCTGTATTGTCCAATTCCACATGTGATTTGTGTCATTTTACATGGTCATTTTGTCCATCAATTCCATGTCATTGTACCTCTAACATCATTACTTCCAACAAAAGCATTGCAAGCAGCAATATCCATCTCTAAGGTAACTGTGGAGTGTGTGGGGGCTTCATAAATTTGGCACTTTGTAAAACAACAGTCTTTCCCTGCTACAAGGCGAAGTGGGGGGATTCTTTGTTATCAAGTCAACAAAGAAATGTGACAACCCTGTTGAGTCCTTCATTCCTCTGTGTAAAGTAATACAGAAGCAATTCAAATGTGTATTGAGGGTGCAAAGCCAATAGCTTATTGGCTTATTTCCAAACTAGGGTTGCAAAATTCCAGGAACATTCAATAATTTCCCTGGTTTTCCAGAACCCCTGATCCGGACTTCCTGCTTATTTCCTCCTGATTCTGGGACTCCTCCAACTGGGATTTTGGGAAAACCAGGGAGTTTATTGAACGTTTGCGGAATTTTGCATCCATCCCAAATCCAAACTAAATTAAATATGATCATTTCAAATGTAACCTGCCTTTGCATGAGACCACATCTGGTATAGTTGTTAGTCTGCTGAACAGTGGTGGTCTAAGAACCAGGTTGTTGAATCTTCAAGGGAGATACAGTATATGGAAAATTGGGTCATAGACTGTAATATGTTGCTTGTAGTATATGACTGTTTATCAAATAAATAGTAAAACACACAATAACAACAACACATCTAAATGCTATTGAGGGGATTAACAGGTGTTGATGAAATTGTTTTTAGGGCGAAAAATATCTTAATACATATGTAATACTTACGTATATAGTGTATATCAAAATGATTTGTATTTCTGTAAATATTTCAGTATGTATAGTTAACATTGTGACAGACAGTTGATGTAGGTCAACTTTTCCTTTAGTCTTGTCTCTCAGTCTCTCAGCAGCCTCAGCCATGCCCTGTCTGTCTCAGGACACCGCTAAGCTCAGGCCTGCCAGTGTCATCAGGGAGACACACACTCTGAAAGAAGCTGTGCCAGTCAGATCTCAAACATGTCACTATACTGCACCGCCTGCTCTCTCAGTCCTCCCAAGTCCTCCTGGCCTCCACACCCCCAAAACCACCACCACTCATAGATACAAATCTAACCATGCTGGTCTGGGCTACCATAACACATACCAATGTCTGCCCTCCTGTCTCTCTCGCTCTCTCTCTATCCACCTCTAGACGGACAGGGGTGGGCTGCATTGGACGTGTGCCACCGGCGTCTTTGCCTGGGCCATCTGCTTGGCGAACCCTTGGAAGGATCGCCACGCATCTGCCAGCATTGCCGGGGGTGTCATGGGGCCGTCAGGCGTGATTGATCTGGTCCATTTAGTCGGAGCAGCCAACATAAACACCAGGCAGGCCACTACTCAGCCTGGCCAACTGGCCCACACACAGGCCCAGGCTCTATCTCTCTGCCCACTGATCAGTCAACATGCCATCGCATGGCTGGTCCTCTGTCACTGCTCACTCCTCACTTGTCTCATTGTCAGGTTATTGCTTGACTATAACCAATTTTTCAGTTGAAAATGTTGTGTTCTAATTCAACTATACTTTGAAATATGATATATTCATTTGAATATGATAAAATAATCTCCAGTTATCAGCCCAAACAGTAATTGTTCTAATATTTTTCATAATTCAAGTTCAGTTTTGGATGTGACACGAGCCCTTATATGTATTGGATTATTCCATATGTGTTTTGCTCATCATGGCCCATTCGCCAGTGGAAACATCAGAAGCAAGGTCATACAATACTATAAATGAATACTGGTCAGAGAAGAGTAGTGGCTTTTTATCTGACCTATAAAACTGGGATAATTCACATAGCACAGATATAGAATGTAATTCATCCAGTCCTCCAGTCTCTTTTTAAATGTTTTTATTAGTCACAGTTTAAATGATACTTAGAGGAAATAAAAAAGAGCCATCATCCCTACTGGTTGCTAGAGTTTGATTTTATATCCTATTATTGTCACCTATTTCCCATCTTATGCATATTCCATCCTCTCTATTGTTTGGTCTGTATTCTGGTACAACTCATCCCAGGGCCGAGATTGCATTGGTGTTTGGTTCCCTGAACAGAGAGATCATGGCTACAGCCCTTCATCCAGTGGCTATTTGTGCTCCGTGTGTATTGCATTACTTTGAAATTCAGCTCGGCCAAAGCTCTGACTTCTCAATGCTCCCTTTTAACAAGACCTGTGTTAGTCTTTGGGATTTGCCCACCGCCAGGCTATAAGGTTTTCCTTTACTGCTCAACCACATCACATAGACGTCTGACTGCCGAAGAGAAATCGATTCTCGAGCTGCTCCATTTCACTACATAAATATAAATAATTGTTTAACCGTTAAAAGTCATGTAAGGTTTACTTGATTTGTTGATATAGATGTGACATTTAGCTGAAAGAGACGCTAGGTTTTAATTGAAAAATGAGAAATGGACTTGGGTGTGTCCATGCAGACAAAGTGGAGACTAAAGAACTCTGGGAAATTGTTAAGAGCAGGGAAACTTGGATGTCCTCTCAGTTAAATATTTTAAAAGAGGAGAATTTAAAGCTTGTTCTCTCAATACGTATCTCTCACTCTCTCTCTCTTTTTCTCTCTCTCTCTATTTTTCTCAATCTCTCCCTGTCTTTCTCAAGCTTTTACAAAGTGCCTTTGCTGAAAGAGGCAGAATGGAAAGGTTAGGTATGTGTGTATGAGTGTGTGTATTTTCATGTTATGAAATATCTCTTCAATACTTTCACAAAGTATCTCTATGTGGTGGATGTGGGTATATCCAGTGATTAAATGAGGACACGTAGTGGCGCAGTGGTCTAAGGCACTGCATCGCAGTGCTAGCTGAGACCCATGGGGCGGCACACAATTGGCCCAGCGTCATCCGGGTTAGGGGAGGGTTTGACCGACAGGGATGTTCCTATCCAATCGCGCACTAGCGACTTCTGCGGCGGTCGCCAGGTGTACGGTGTTTTCTCCGGCACATTGGTGCAGCTGGCTTCCGGGTTAAGCAGGCGTTGTGTCAAGAAGCAGTGTGCCTTGGCTGGGTTGTGTTTCGGAGGACGCACGCTCTCGACATTCGCCTCTCCCGAGTCCGTACGGGAGTTGCTGTACTGTATGACCTTGAATCTGATGTTTCCACTGGCGACCCAATTGGATACCATGAGATTGAGGAGGAAAAGGGGCAAAAAAATTACAATAATTGATGAGGACGCGTAAAGTACATCATAACAAACCCTTTGTAATTAGGTTGAATACGGTTAAACCTGTAACAGACACAATGGACATAAGGAAATAAGTAATCATTAATACATACAGTATATTAGTTAAGAGCATCTTCACTTCCTCTGTCAGCGCTTGAGGGCCACCAGGGGGCCAGCCAAGCAATACCATGGGAAAACTTGACTAAGGAGAAACTGGCCTGGCCAGGAAGTATGTGGGAGCGTTGTGACAGTGTGGAGCTTTTCTCGTGTGAAATAAAAGCTCATGCAGCCCCAGAGAAAACCCCACCGGTAAAGACTGACAAACCCAGTGGTAATGTCTGAAAAACCCAGCGGTACAGACAGAAAACCCCACCGTGAAAGACTGAAAACCCCACCGGTAAAGACTGAAAATCCCAGCGGTACAGACAGAAAACCCCACCGGTAAAGACTGAAAAACCCAGCGGTAACGTCTGAAAAACCCAGCGGTACAGACAGAAAACCCTACCGTGAAAGACTGAAAACCCCACCGGTAAAGACTGAAAACCCCATCGGTAAAGACTGAAAACCCCACCGGTAAAGACTGAAAAACCCAGCGGTACAGACAGAAAACCCCACCGGTAAAGACTGAAAACCTCACCGGTAAAGACTGAAAACCTCACCGGTAAAGACTGAAAACCCCAGCGGTACAGACAGAAAACCCCACCGGTACAGACAGAAAACCCCATCGGTAAAGACTGAAAACCCCACCGGTAAAGACTGAAAACCCCAGCGGTACAGACAGAAAACCCCACCGGTAAAGGCTGAAAACCCCATCGGTAAAGACTGAAAACCCCACCGGTAAAGACTGAAAAACCCAGCGGTACAGACAGAAAACCCCACCGGTAAAGACTGAAAACCTCACCGGTAAAGACTGAAAACCTCACCGGTAAAGACTGAAAAAGCCAGCGGTACAGACCAAAAAAAACATTGGTACAGACAGAAAAACCCACCGGTATAAACAGAAAAACCCACCGGTACAGACAAAAAGCATCCTGGACATTTTTGTTGACGTAATAAGGTACTATTTTCTTCTTCGGCCACCTCCCTTTCTGTTTTTTTTGTGTCTGATCAGTCTGGAACATTATACCAAGGTCAATAAATGGAATAGAAGTTTGTGGGAGTTTTGTAAAAAAAAAAAAAAAAATAGTTTAATGATGAGAGGATTTATCTCTATTTAGATGCAGTAGGTAGAGGAGGGTGTATTGGCAAATGCTTTCTTTCTTATGTGTTTAGCGCTCCAAAGCGTGTCAGCGAGTAGTTTTAAGCGTGTCTCCATTGGTGACATCCCATCACAGTACAGTATGAAATGGTCCTGAAGTTGAATGAGTCGCTAACAAAAGCGAGAGGGATTTAGCACATGGAGGCACATCTCCAGGAAGTGTTTATGTTCCTGTTAAAGCCTTTCTCTGGCAGAAACCATTACATTAACGTCTCCTAGTTATTTGTTTTCATCTGAACATTTGGCCGTGGGGGTTTATCCATCTTGACATGCACATAATATGTATTTCGGTGCTTTGAGGAGGAATATGAGAGAGAGTAAAAGAAGGAGCTAGAGAAAGTTAGGACAGCCTCTGTGTTTTAGTCTTATTTTACACTCCCCAAAGATGCATTAAAGATCCCAATAATCCCCTCAAAATGACATCTTCACTCTCCTCTTTGAGTAGGAGGAATGCATCTCGGCCAAATTACTGAAGACATTCTGGGTTAGGGACAATGTGACAAACACATAAAGATCCCAATGTAATTTGATTACGACTGAAGAAGTATAAATATGGAGTCTTCCTAGCATTCCACACTAAGCCAATTAGAAGCTCAAAATGAATTTGTGTCTGTGCGACACCTTGAATTCCCCAGCAGTCAAAAGGTAACAGGTTCAGGGCCTGTGAAAGCTGAGGCCCCGTTGAAGCAGGATCATGCCCATGGTCTTCTAATGGAGACTGAATTATACTGTTGCATTACTGTACCTGGATGGGAGATTTGTTTGACCTTTAAAATACCTCCAACACGTAAGCAGAGAAAGAGGTTACCATTTGTTTTTGATGAAAATAGGTTATATGCATTTTATTCCATTTAGTTTAGTTTATTTTATTTTTACAGGGACAGTGCACATTAATCAACGTTTCAGTAAAAGTGCCGGTTTTAGCCAGCCGGCTAATTTTCAACCGCAGTCCCTGGGCAGGTTATTAAAAACAATTACAATATAGACAATAGCACCATAGAACAAGCAAGACATAGCAACATAGGACAAGCAAGACATAGCATACAGACAGAGCAACATAGAACAAAAAGCAGCAAAACAAAATTCATAAAAGCAACAAAGTGTTTCCACACCTCACAAGCTACAGACAACAGACAACATGGAAAGCGGCAACACACAGCTAGGGACCATGTTCACAAATCTGATTGACCTTTAGCCAGGTCTTCAAGCATTTTGTGAAAGTGTGATATGTGGTGCAGTTATGTGTGTCTGATGGCAGTGTATTCCAGACATGGGAAGCTCTCACAGAGAATGCAGATTTACTAAAGGTGCTTTTCCTTAGGGGAACTATACAGTCACCTCTCATGGCAGACCTTGTGGATCTGCTGCCATATGTCTGGGTTTTCTGTTTAACAAAAATATTGAGTGGAGGGGGAGCCAGGCCATTAAGGATCTTGAATAGAAGACATGCGTCGGTGTATTGCACAAGATTTTCCCAACTCAAGAGCTCATGCTTTCTAAGGATGTGACAATGATGATGGCTATTGGGCTTCCTATCAAGCACTTTGAGAGCCTGTTTGTAGACAGACTGAATAGGTTTTAATGTTGTACAGCAAGCTTGGGCCCAACTAGTCAAGCAGTATGTTAAGTGGGGGAGTATCATAGATTTGAAGTACAGTTTTGCTACCTCTGTAGTCAAACAATTTCGTATAAATCGGAAATTAGCTAGATTGAATTTAGTTATTATGTCTATTTGACTTCTTGATCTGATGAGTCACCACAGTTTCTCTATCACCCAAATCACATGGAACAGAGTTATCAAACAAGCAAACAAGCAACTTCCAATGTTTCCACTTAAGGACATACAATGCCTTCAGAAAGTATTCACACCCCTTGACCTTTTCTACAGTTTGTTGAGATGTTGTGTCTCTGGCCTACACACAATACCCCATAATGTCAAAATGGAATTATGTATTTAGACATTTTGAAAAATTAATTAACATTTTTAATCTGAAATGTATTAATTAAACCTAATACGTTCAGGAGTAAACATTTGCTTAACAAGTCACATAATAAGTTGCAAGGACTCACTCTGTGCAATAATAGTGTTTAATGTGATTTTTTAATGACTACCTCATCTCTGTAACACATAGAATTATCTCAGTAGAGATACAGCATTTAATGGCTTCTAGGAATCGATACGTTTTCATCGATATATGGAACAAACATGGGACAGTGGGACATGGACACACCTTGAGTTTGGGACACTTCCAAGATATGAACATGTTTGACAAGGTATGTTTCATGGGGGAAATCCTTTTAAGCTCTTAAATGTAATCGAAAATGTAATCTACGTAATCCCCTAAAGTAATTATCCTGAGAGGCCATAAACAATGACTAGTAAGGCTGCATACTCCAAGAAAGGTTCAAATCTCACCTTTCTGGTAAAAATAGTTATAAATTGCTGAGGTGTAGTCACTTTTCAGGACACAATCTCAAGTACCCAGTACAAATATGTTGAAAATAAGAAAATATGAAATATTTTATATTATGTATTTTCTATTCAACAAAACTGGATGAATATGGTTTAATATGACTTATATTTGTTCTAAATATAGTATACTCAATTTACAAAATGACCCACTATAATGTTTCACCTTCCTTATAACTGTAAAACACATATTTGTGTATTTTGTTACAGAGAAAATGGTCTCTAAATGGTCTCTTTCTAAAGGTCTCTCTTGATCAAAACGTCTTCGCCCATCTCCGTGAATGTCTCATATAGCTCTAGTTGGATTTCTGAACTCGTTAGGAAACTCCCCTCCATCCCAAATTATTATTGCTAGTCTACGACAAACAGAAAGTGTTTTTTGTTTAAAATCTATGAATTATTTAAGTGTAGATTACTGGCTATAAATCGATCTCTGAATGTGCTACAGCGACAAAACCACTCTCTCCTGCTGCGTTACTATGTAAGGAGTCCAGGAATTTGTTAGTGGCTGAGATGTAGAGTTCAGCCAGGAGTTGATGGACAGTTGGAAGAGCGAATGAAATGGTAGGAGGGACATCTCAGCTTCAAGTGTTGTCAGATTTCATAATCCTGCTTCAAACAGGACGTGAGGATCAGGGCTGCCACCTATCACAAACCATTTCAATCTATGGTGTCCACATATTGGTTTTTAAGATAAAATGTTTGTTGGAACTGGTACCAGAACCATGCATTCTCCAAAACAGTAAACAGTGGTTTAAACATATATATTTCATATATCTCCAGACAGGAAGTATTCCCAATAAAAATTGAGTAAATACGACACTAAACACACCATGATTATACAGTTACATGGACATGCAGATAGCCTTGGATGTATTGTACTGCACTACACAGTTCTGACAGCTAACCAGTGAGTTATAGGGTAATTAATGGGGGGATCACTTCCTTACAGTAATAATCCCAGCCAAGTTTTTCATCTCTCTCTCCCTCTCTCTCTCTCTCTCTCTCTCTCTCTCTCTCTCTCTCTCTCTCTCACGCTCCCTAGCTCGCTCTTTCTGTCTCTCTCTCTCTTCACCTGAGAGGCCTAGGGTGTTTGATGGGAGTTCAGCTTCTGCAATGTCTTCCTGTCTCTGGTGTTGTTCTACGGGATATTACACAAATTATCTCCCAGACGAAAGGTTGCCCTGGGTACAAGGCCATTATTAATCGCTCAGCTCGTGGCATTTGCAGCCACTGGCCTATAATTACATCATTCCGGTGGCCCAGTTCGTTTTGTACTTGACTAATTGTGTGTTGAATCTGCTCTGAACCCCACAGAGTAGAGTGGTAGTATAGCTGGGCTGGTGGGCCATTGTGAAGAAGTAGTATGCAGTAATTGTCAGAGCTTAAAGTCAAGTGGAGATGATAGAGCTGGTTGTCACAGGTCTTCTGTCTCTGAATCAACGCTGTGTCGTTGTGTTGGATGTCAAGGACTTCTAGGGTTAGTCTGCAGTGGAGCTAGGTTTATTGGACCCCTTGTTGCTTTTTGAAACCTTCTGGCCTAGTGGGAGATGCAAAGCTCTCTGTGTGCTAGGCTGGACAAATGAAAAGCTAGTGGAATTAATGTGACTCCACTATTGTTTATGAAATGTTACATAATTGGATTTAGACATTCAAAGCAAATCACACAATAATCTTAACCATGACACCAATCCACAATGTTTCCAGGTACAGTGCCGTGAAAAAGTATTTGCCCACTTTCTGATTTTCTCTATTTTTGCATATGTTTGACACTGAATGTTATCAGATCTTCAACCAAAACCTAATATTAGATAAAGGGGACCTGAGTGAACAAAGAACACAAAAATGTGATACTTATTTGACTTATTTAATAAACAAAGTTATGCAAAACACCCAATGCCCCTGTGTAAAAAAGTAATTGCCCCCTTACACTCTAACTGGTTGTGCCACAATTAGCTGCAATGACTGCAACCAAACACTTTCTGTAGTTGTTGATCAGTCTCTCACATCTCCGTGGAGGAATTTTGGCCCACTCTTCCAAGCAGAACTAATTTAACCCACTGACATTTGTGGGTTTTTGTGCATAAATTGCTCGTTTCAGGTTCTGCCACAACGTCTCAATCGGGTTTAGGTCTGGACTTTAAATACAGTAGGACAATTCAAAACTAGAAATGTGCTGCTTTTCAGCCATTCTGATGTAGACTTGCTTGTGTGTTTTGGATCATTGTCTGGCTGCATGATCCAGCTGCACTTCAGCTTCAGAATGGCCTGAAGTTCTACTTTAGAATTCTCTTATACAGAGCAGAATTCAAGGTTCCTTCAATGATGGCAAGTCGTCCAGGTCCTGAAGCGGCAAAACATCCGCAAACCATCACACTACCACCAACATGCTTGACCGTTGGTGTGAGGTTCTTACTGTGGAATGCAATGTTTGCTTTTCGCCAGACACAATGTGACCCATTTCATCTTAAAAGTTCCACTTGTGAGTCATCTGTACATAGAATATTCTTGCAGAAGTCTTGACAATCATCCAGGTGCTTCCAGGGGCTATTTTTTTGGCAAACTTGATTCAACTTTCTGAATGAAATGGGTTCCTTTATGTCTGGTGAAAAGCAAACACTGTTTTCCAAACGGCATGGTGGTGGTAGTATGATGGTTTGTGGATGCTTTGCTGCCTCAGGACCTGGACGACTGAGTTAAAGCAGTTCTGCATGGAAGAGTGGGCCAAAATTCCTCCAGATCAATATGAGAGACTGATCAACAACTACAGGAAGTGTTTGGTTGCAGTCATTGCAGCTGAAGGTGGCACAACCAGTCAACTAGTATAAGGGGGCAACTTTTTCACACAATGGAATTGGGTGTTGCATAACTTTGTTTATTAAATAAATCAAATAAGTATCCATTTTTTAGGTTATTTGTTCACTCAGGTCTTCTTTTTGTAATATTAGGTTTTGATTGAAGATCTGACATATGAAAAAATAGAGAAAATCGGAAAGTGGGAAAAGACTTTCCACGGCACAGTATCTTGCCATTGTCTCTCACACACGTGCACATTCACAAGAGTGTGTGCATGCGTTCAAATGCACGCACACACTCTCACACATACACACAAACAAATACAGTATGTGTGCTTATCTATCACTTTCCATACCAATCTGTCGATGGAGGAGCATGTCACAGTAGCTTAACACTGATTAAGTGAGTCAAGACAGCAGCAGGCAGCAGCATTTCATTACGTTCCTTTACAGCCATTTCTCCATCAACACTCCTTTATGGGCCAAAAGCTCCCTCTCTGTGGGGATTTGGTATTGTATGCTTTTCATTTGTGAGCGGATCGCATTTCAGGCAGGCAGCCCTCTTTTACAGTAACTCGTGATGACAATGCCATGGTACACAAATTACAGAGACACATTTCTAAGCCCTCCCCGCAGGAATAACAACTTATTTCGCCCACCATAAACACAATGGCATAATAACGGTCCCATTATGAGAAAACCAGATTCCTTTTTTTCTGTAACAGGAGAGTACGCTTGGGAGATTTCACATGACAACCTCTTTTGAAGGATAAACATTTGCTTTGCTACGTTTTGAATTTTCTTTTGCATAATATCCTCAATAGAGTTTCACTGTATTACTACAACTACTGGATGGTCGGCACTGTATACGTACCATTGGCAGTAATCCTCTCCCTAATATGAAGTTCATGTTCCAGTCTTCTCTGTATGGGACCACCAGTGTATGGAACCTCTTTTATGCTCCCTGTTGTTTTTCAGACTTCACTTCTAGGACCTATTCAATCTTTCAATACATTTGACTGACCCACTAATGTTAACCATTTGGAATGTGAGTATACGATTTACAATCATGAAACTAATGGATCTGATACTTTACTATCCACATCCCACCACCTGTGTCCGTGTCTTCCCTAAGTCTTCTGCAGTCCTCAACAGACAAAACCGAGAGGACGCACACTAATAATACTCTTCAGTGGAGAATGTATATCAGTGGGGTTACATCTCGCCAAAGGAAAGACTTCCTGACCCACAATCCGCTTAAACCTAACCAAGGGCAGAGTGAATTATGGCCCCCACTGCTCCAACTCTGTCATGGATATAAGAGAGAGGTCTGGGGTGCCGCGTGGCAATCGATTTCTCCTCAGGGGGGAAACCGCCACAGACACTGTCGCTCTTGCCATACGCCCCAGCTCTCTCTCCTATCAGTTCCTCAGAGTACCACACTGAAGCCCGCCTGGTCTGGCCCTCCACATCTGGAGGCTCGGCTATCAGATCCACAGGCCAATCCATATGGCATAGGTCTGACACAGGGCTAATTAAACGCAGTTAGATAAATCCCCTGGACTTCAATATAATCCTCTGGGTTGCAGTGTGAGAAGGAGAAGGGGCAGCATATCCCCTGCAGAACAAAGCCAGGCAGAGCGTCTAATGTATAAAACACATGGATTAGCGGTTAGCTGATGGGCCGGGCCACAGCCAGGCAGTGGTTTACACTTTTTTGGTAGTTGACTTGGCCAAACGATTCCAGGGACCCAGTTAGTCTTGTGGGAGGTGGAAAATCCATCTCTGCATGTGTAAATTGACAACTGTATAAAGATAAGTAAATATCATAACCCTGTCTTGGATAATATATTTTGCTTGAAAAGACAGGTGTCGAGAATATTACTTTTCCACATTTGTGAAACCAGAATCCCAGCATGAAAAAAGAAAAACAGACAAGACAGACAGAACATTCAGAGAATACTAGAGGGACTCCGTATTCCATGATATCCGTATTCTATGTTCACCTGTCCTATTTAAGGATTTACACGACAGTGGTTATAGTATATGCAGTCAGTCTTTTTATTTATACTTTTTCCATCATTCTGACCAAACAGACATACGATATACAAACATTTACCTACATTTTGAGGGGCTCTTTAAAAATATTTGCACAATGATATTGAGTCTAACCTCTAAGGCTGGGCTCTCCAACCCTGTTCCTGGAGAGCTACAGTCCTTTAGGTTTTCACTCCAACCCTAAAGTAGCAAACCTGATTATATATACTGAACAAAAATATAAACACAATTTTCAACGATTTCATCGATTTTACTGAGTTACAGTTCTTATAAGAAAATCATTCAACTGAAATAAGTTCATAGGGCCCTAAATCTATGGATTTCACATGACTGGGCAGGGGCACAGCCATGGGTGGACCTGGGAGGCCCACCTACTTGGGAGCCAGGCCCACCCACTGGGGAGCCAGACCCAGCCAATCAGAATGAGTTTTTCCCCACAAAAGAGCTTTATTACAGACATAAATACTCCTCAGTTTCATCAGCTGTCCGGGTGGCTGGTCTCAGACAATCCATCAGGTAAAGAAGCCGGATGTGGAGGTTCTGGGCTCGTGTGGTCTGTGGTTGTGATGCCGGTTGGACGTAAAGACAAATTCTCTATAATGACTTTGGAGGCGGCTTATGGTAGAGAAATGAACATGCAATTCTCTGGCAACAGTTCTGGTGGACATTCCTGCAGTCAGCATGCCAACTGCACACTCCCTTGAGACATCTGTGACAGCCTAGGAACAGTGGGTTAACTGCCTTGTTCAGGGGCAGAACAACAGATTTTTACCTTGTCAGCTCAGGGATTCAATCTTGCAACCTTTCGGTTACAAGTCCAACGCTCTAACCACTAGGCTACCCGCACCCTAAACAGATAAACAATAAACAAACGTGTGCACCACATTTGAGAGCAATAAGTGTTTTGTGCTTATGGAACATTCGTGGGATCTTTTATTTCAGCTCATGAAACATGGGACCAACACATCACATGTTGCGTTTATAATTTTGTTAGCTAGTATAATAATTAGCTGGTTGAAAAGCTGGGTCAGGCTACATGTAGTTACAACTGGGGTTGGAGAAAAAACCTGCAGGAGGGTCGCTCTCCAGGAACAGGGTTGGAGTGCCGTGCTCCAAGGAATGCTTTGAGGAGCACTGCTCTCAATAAGTAAAAAAGAAGCAGCCTAACTGCCATTGCTCTTTAAGAATTTTAACTAAGCAAAAAGAATAGGCCTATATGAAAACCGACTCTCGTATCTCTCTGCACATTGCCATTGTATCACCTCCAACATTGCGTTATAAAATGTGTAATATTTTCATAACTGTGGAAAAGATAATCTTGCACTTCAATCCCAATATGGAGTCATTTTAAACAGCCTGACTTTGGCATGAATTATGCAGAAGTATTCAAGCCCCACTCCTGCCCAGGGAGGAAGTACTCTCTCCCAGCCTCAGTCACAGGATATCAGCCACTAATTCATTATTCATCATGCTGTAGCTGGGGCACTTCACTTCGCCCCTGGTCAGCTTCTCTTCTTCTTCTTCTTCTTCTTCTTCTTCTTCTTCTTCTTCTTCTTCTTCTTCTTCAGACTTCGTCTGATTTCTTTCCATCTCTCGCAATCCTCTCTTGAATGAATGAGGGTGGATAACCTGTACGTAACATGTGTGAAAGGTTACATCCAGTACATTCGGAAAGTATTCAGACCCCTTGACTTTTTCCACGTTCTGTTACGTTGCAGCCTTATTCTAAAATGGATTAAATAGTTTTTCCCCCAGATCATTCTACACGCAATATCTTATAACAACAAAGTAAAAACAGGTTTAAACACATTTTTGCAAATGTATAAAAAATGTAATAAAAAAATATAATATTTACATAAGCATTCAGACCCTTTACTCAGCACATTGATGAAGAACCTTTGGCAGCAATTACAGCCTCGAGTCTTCTTGGCTATGACACTAAAAGCTTGGCACACCTGTATTTGGTGAGTTTCTCCCATTCTTCTCTGCATATCCTTTCAAGCTCTGTCAGGTTGGATGGGGAGCGTCGCTGCACAGCTATTTTCAGTGTGCTTAGGGTCGTTGTCCTGTTGGAAGGTGAACCTTCCAACCTGCGCTCTGGAGCAGGTTTTCATCAAGGAAGTCTCTGTACTGTACTTTGCTCCGTTCATCTTTCACTATTCTCCCAGGCCCTGCCGCTGAAAAACATCCCACAGCATGATGCTGCCACCAAAATGCTTCACCGTAGGGATGGTGCAAGGTTTCCTCCAGACATGACGCTTGGCATTCAGGCCCAAGAGTTCAATCTTGATTTCATCAGACCAGAGAATCTTGTTTCTCATGGTCTAAGAGTCCTTTAGCTGCCTTTTGGGAAACTCCAAGCGGGCTGTTATGTGCCTTTTACTGAGGAGTGGCTTCCGTCTGGCCAGTCCACCATAAAGGCCTGATTGGTTGAGTGCTGCAGAGATGGTTGTCCGTCTGAAAGGTTCTCCCGTCTCCACAGAGGAACTCTGGAGCTCTGTTATAGTGACCATCAGGTTGTTGGTCACCTCCCTGACCAAGGCCCTTCTGCCCCAATTGCTCAGTTTGGCCGGGCGGCCATCAGATCTGTTCCTCGACACAATCCTGTCTCGGAGCTCAATGGACAATTCCTTCGACCTCATGGCTTGGTTTTTGCTCTGACATGCACTGTCAACTATGGGACCTTATATAGACAGGTGTGTAACTTTCCAAATCATGTCTAATCAATTGAATTTACCACAGGTGGACTCCAATAAAGTTGTAGAAACATGATATATGGAAACCTGATCTTTAGGCCAGTGACACAAACCAGTGACACAAACACAACAAAATGTGGAAAAAGTCAAGGGATGTGAATACTTTCTGAAGGCACAGTAGGTTACATTATTGTCATTCATTTGGAGTATTTCTACTACACTAAATCTACACTGAGTATACCAAACATTAGGATCATCTTCCTAATAATGGACACGTGAAGTGATCACGTAATCTCATGTGAAGTTAATTTGATAACATGCACATTTGAAGAGTTCCAAAAATACATGTTTTCACGTCAAATTTCACATATGAAACCATGTGTTTTTACTGTAAGGGAAGACAATAGCCTGCTCAACTTTCACTCTTCCCCACTCTGTGTGATATTCCATTGATTAGACAGCAGGAGATGCTGCCACACACCTTTATGAAGGCTTTCCATTGTGAGTGGGACAGGGGGACCTGGGGATGTAACTGATCCAGTGTAGCGGTGTTGGTCAGGAGGCTTCCTGCCATATCACTATCACAGTATGAGACGATTCAACCCCCTAGGTGATCTACGTGGGCCAGGAAGTGATGTCATAGCCTTAATGGACATTCCATCAATCATGGGAGAGCCTATAAGTTGCTCTGGATAAAAAAATAAAAAAATATATTTGGAGACGTTGTTCAGCATAAAGTGAAGCATGATCGGATGTAAACAAGGGTGTGTGTGTGCGTGTGTGTGTTGTGTGTGTGTGTGTGTGTCTGTGAGTGTGTTTGTGTGTGTCTGTGAGTGTCTGTGAGTGTGTTTGTGTGTCTGTGAGTGTGTGTGTGAGTGTGTTTGTGTGTGTGTGTGTGTGTGTGTGTGTGTGTGTGTGTGTGTGTGTGTGTGTGTGTGTGTGTGTGTGTGTGTGTGTGTGTGTGTGTGTGTGTGTGTGTGTGTGTGTGTGTGTGTGTGTGTGTGTGTGTGACCTCAACAAACAGACACAAATGTTGAAATACAGTAAGAGGAAAGGATTTATTCAACAGAAATACAATGTTTTTGTACTATTTTGTACAGTATTCTTGCAGTTGATTTGGGACTGAGGCTACATTCTGAGCACAGTTAGCAACACCTGCCAACCTCATTTACACAGACACTAGCTGTTGAGCTGCCTGCCAGAAGCTTTGTTACAATATCAGCACATTAACCTTGCTACATGATACCTCACAGATGGGTTGTGACTGTTTAATCTGTAATCTTCTGTTTTTCCTCTGAGATGTTTCTGTTTTGCTGATATGACACTAGGAACATCTGTCAAAAAAATATTTGAGACAGACTTGCAAACAAGCACGGAAATATGGACAACATATGTAAAACATCCTATGTTCCCTTAAACAATATAAAATAAATACCAAGTCAGAGTAAACCAAACACAAGAACACAAGAAAAGAAACGTCCAGCTGATATTCTATGTTATATAGCAGACGGGGGTGGGCGTTTTGTAGGCCTTGGCAGTGGATCTTTCAGTATAAATTAGGTCAGGGCTGTGCCAATGGAGGTCCCGTGAGGTGGGGGCTGGGTTTTGGGTCATCTGTGCCCTAGACACAGCTGAGGGCCAGTGGGCAGTGGACCCAGGAGCTCCACCCCACTTCTCCCCCCTCCTCATGTTCTTCAACTCCTCCAGTATAAAGCTAGGCCAGAAACACACTGTTGGAGGTGGAAGTGTGTGTAAAGCATGCATGAGTGAATGCATACGTATAGTATACATGCGTGAGTACGTATATGTGCATATGTGCATGGATAGGTGTAGGCTCATGGTCAAATGGTTTCCATGCCCTTCCTTAGGGCTCAAGCCCAGGTGCAGCTGGGAAGGGGGCAGGTACCAGATGGGACCAGAGTGGGACAGTGTGGATCTATGCTGGTTGAGATGGAGATGGCAGTCATTTCACATCACTCTGTATATCATTCATGCCTCATTAAGCCCAACAAAGCACACTGGACATCTGCCATTGCCAGGAGAGGGTGGAAAGTGTCTCTATTTTAGAGACACGGATGTGTTTCTCGCTGACTCGTCCATTCTCTCCCTCTCAACATTTCTCTTTCGCTCTCATCTCTCTCTCTCTCCTTGTGTCACAGTCACAGCCTTTATGTACCTCTCTAATTTTCACATTTCACTCAAGACATATACTCGTTATTTTCATTAGAATGAAAAACTGTAAAAACAAAGTTTCACAAGTTATAAATGACTGAAATGCTAAGCCATCTGAAATGTGCATTGCCAATTCAATTAATCAATGCTGTGACATTTTCACAGCTAACAGATTTTATAAAGTGCAAATCAGATGTGAAAATGATATATATTTGGTAGTTTTTCAAACAAATATTTAATTAAATATCGCAAACATTTTACAAAATGTTTACGCCCTTTAGCATGTCACTTCTTGTTCTAATAAAAGTTGACAGATTTAGCGTGTTAATATTTCTGCCTGTTGCTATCCACACTGTTAAAAATGATAGATGGGGTGTAAACAGCTGCTGTTTGTGTGTGTGTGTGTGTGTGTGTGTGTGTGTGTGTGTGTGTGTGTGTGTGTGTGTGTGTGTGTGTGTGTGTGTGTGTGTGTGTGTGTGTGTGTGTGTGTGTGTGTGTGTGTGTGATGTTTGACACATTTTCACAGAAGGGGGTTGTGTTATCCTTGTCTTTTGGAATTGGACCTAAGGCTGTGTCTAATTGGAATCTTCACACTTCCAGGCTTGACTCGCACTGACACACTTCGACCTTGGCTCTCTTTCCCGTATTAAGCAACGGGAAAACAGCCTTGGCTGAGACGATTAACATCTTCACTTTTACTCTGTTTCATATCTTATCCTTCTCTCTTTCTCCCTTCTCTCTTCGTCAGATGCATCAGTAGTATGTCATTCTTGAGGAAAAACCTTGTAAAAAGATGAACTTCTCAACTCCAGAACAGTAATCAAAGGGACACAGGACCCAGAGAGAAGGTCAAAGCAGAAGGTCAAAACTGTCTGGAACAGAAACGTCATGTTAGGGCTAGGCAGATGGGTGTGACATATTTATATTTTCTCATATCTAATGCTCCTATTTTTCCTAACTTTCTGATGGATGCAAAGGCTCTACCAAGGGGTTTACCGCCACCTCTCCCAGGGTCCACACATCACTGGATGGTGCTCTTTTACACGGTCCTTCCAGACGGATGTGAACAATAGCCCTGGAACATAGCCAGTAGAATCAGATTGCAATTCACACTGCCTCTGAGCCAACAGCCAGCTAGGGACAAAAGCATGCATGAACAACACGAGCGACTCAACAGAGAGTGCTATGATGTCAAACACCTCTGCTTCTGGGAAAATAGCCGTCAATACCACCTCTCCATACATTTCAATGCTACACTCCCAGAGGCCTTGACTCCCCTTTTAGCATCCAAGGGCCTGGCTATCGGCTTGATTTCCCCTTCCCATCAGAGCGCATTGATCAAACAGCACACTTAGGTTGTTCAAGGTGGACATTAGAGCTGATGGAGCCTAGTGCTGCCCTCTGTGGTGTTGAAACAAAGGCCATTATGTCTGATTGCACTCTCCATCTCTCAGCGGTGGACATTAGATGATTTACCAGGTATTTATACACACGGCTGGCTCCCACCCCACACAGACCAGTAACACCATGCCACCCGCTCTCAGTCTGAGCTGAAGTGGAGGCTTTTTGATGCTAGTGTTATTGTGGCTGATTACCCCTGGAATAAGGCCTGCAGAGAAGTTATTGGCCTTAATGTTACTGAGCTCAGCTTTGGGACTGAGAACTTAAGGGATAGATTTCTTTGGCCACAGCTTAATCTATTTATGAAGGAGGCATCAGTCCAAATGTATGGTTTGATGGAGTCCTTCTAATGAGATAGGAGATGTGCTGTCAAAGGGAGGTCAAGTCAATGAATGTATGACCTGAAAGTTAAGGTTCAAACCTCAAGAGATATTCTGTACTAAAGACATTATGTTAAGTTTTACCTTATCAAATGTTGATTTTACATGCAATTCAATATTTAAATAATTTAACTGTCATAAAGACCTCAGATAAATAATGCCTGTGGTGAAGACAAACCTCTAACCTTAAAGGATAATTGTACTTTAGCTTGTTCTATGTAGCTACGAACAAGCACGGTCAACAACTGAAAGTAAACTATAGCAATTATTTTTGCCATAGTGGAAACAGGGAACCTGTTAATAATGTGAAACATTCACACTGCTGGTAAATGAGGCGTATCCACACATGGCTTTTGTTGTTTCTGCAAGCATTTTTTCACCAACATGCATTCTCCCACTTAAAGGACAGAAAATGTTAAACTGCTTGCGCAAATGTTTGCATTGTTGATTTAATTGTAGAGCTAATTTCGCTGATTGAGGTGATTCAATATTTGAGACTGGACTTTGGAGAAAGCATGCAAGGTCAAGGAGACCTTGACTTAAAACACTTCCTTGTCAGTCACAGTAAAAACTCTGCCTCCTAGTTCAGAAAACAACATCCTGTTGCACCTGATGCCTGCTCCTGCTCCTGTAGGGTGTACACACTGGGGGTGTGTGGGCGGATGCCTGCTCCTGCTCCTGTAGGGTGTACACACTGGGGGTGTGTGGGCGGATGCCTGCTCTTTCTCCTGTAGGGTGTACACACTGGGGGTGTGTGGGCGGATGCCTGCTCTTGCTCCTGTAGGGTGTACACACTGGGGGTGTGTGGGCGGATGCCTGCTCCTGCTCCTGTAGGGTGTACACACTGGGGGTGTGTGGGCGGATGCCTGCTCTTGCTCCTGTAGGGTGTACACACTGGGGGTGTGTGGGCGGATGCCTGCTCTTGCTCCTGTAGGGTGTACACACTGGGGGTGTGTGGGCAGATGCCTGCTCTTGCTCCTGTAGGGTGTACACACTGGGGGTGCGTGGGTGGATGCCTGCTCTTGCTCCTGTAGGGTGTACACACTGGGGGTGTGTGGGCGGATGCCTGCTCTTGCTCCTGTAGGGTGCACACACTGGGGGTGCGTGGGCGGATGCCTGCTCTTGCTCCTGTAGGGTGTACACACTGGGGGTGTGTGGGCGGATGCCTGCTCTTGCTCCTGTAGGGTGTACACACTGGGGGTGTGTGGGCGGATGCCTGCTCTTGCTCCTGTAGGGTGTACACACTGGGGGTGTGTGGGCGGATGCCTGCTCTTGCTCCTGTAGGGTGTACACACTGGGGGTGTGTGGGCGGATGCCTGCTCTTGCTCCTGTAGGGTGTACACACTGGGGGTGTGTGAGTGGATGCCTGCTCTTGCTCCTGTAGGGTGTACACACTGGGGGTGTGTGGGCGGATGCGCTGTGTACATAACAGCATTTCATACAGATGTAAAACTCCTCAGCTTTTAAACACAACAGCACAACAATGCTCCGTTTCTCTCTGTGCCTCTGGGCCAAAGCACTGCATTGCGTCCAGCTTCATGTGTGGAGAATATTGACTGACAGCTTCAAATGAATGGCAGCCTCGTTCATGTTGACGCCATGTGAGAGCGAAGTAACCTGCCCTCTCTGGGTTTTCTTTGTCTAAGAACAACATTTATCAGAGTACATGTTTTTCCAGCATTTTATCCGTGTTTAGGTATGCTGTAGCACGTCAAGGTTTAACATAGCGAACACAGCTACTTAGAGGTCAAACTTTAGCCTACAGATATTGATGTCCAGTTTAGAGCTCATGGTAATCTATTCATTCCCCAGTGTGTGTTAGTACACTAGCCCCTCATTAGCGCTAAATGGAGATGTTTTGGTCATGACAGAAGTGTTGTCTGTGAGAGTGTGGATGCAGGGGCAGAGCTACTGTAGAAACCTGGCCCACTCTACAGGGGGTTGTGGGTAAGACTATTCATTCTGAGCTGACACCCAGACCTTTTCCCTCCTCTCCCCTCCCCATCCCCTGACCAGGTGCAGGAACTAGCATAAAGGACACTTCTCATTTGCGTCCTGGGCTGCCAGTGACACAGTTTACTGTGACCTTAGCGCTTACCACAACATGCTGGTGCCACTGTCCTCTACTGTGACTTGTGGTGTGATTTTGAAGGGTGCAAATGTTGTACAGCGGGCAATGTGACACACATTAACAGTGTGAACCTGAATGAGTGTGTGGACAGGACGCTGTGTAAATGTCACAGCACCTGAACTGCGACCTATGCTGGTCATAAGCACCCCAGTGGAACACACAGGGAGACAAAGATCACAGAGGAGCAGGGCCGTTTATGCTCGATTAGCCCCGTTCTCATCTCTCAGACACTTTTAGGTGGCACATACCCTCAAAACCCCTAGAGTCGATTGACGCACTGTGAGAATAGCTCCCCATGTGTTTATGCAAGAGACTTACCATTTCTTGTAGTGACTGCACCTCATTCCTTTCTTTCCGCTGATATAACATTTGCACCTATTCCATTACATAGGACTTGTCAAAGCGGCCTTTTTCTACACATGAGAGGATCCGGACAAGAAAATAGCTCATGAAATCGTCTGTAAAAACCGAACAGTGTGAGCTACAAACTAATATGTCACCAATATCGAAAAGGAAACTCTCACAAACACAAGCTTCAGGGGAGTCATCTGAAGGTAACCGAGTACCAAGCTTTAAAAATGGCAAAAAGTGCATAGGGGTCAAATGTGCCAAAAATAACGTGACCAAACATGGGTTGATTTACATTTTCTTACATCCCTCCGATATAGGACACACACTTCAAAACCTTGTTCCTTATTAAAGAAATACTTTCTGTTTTGACATTTCTGAATGTGTTATTCAATACGTTTCTATAGCAGTAAAGGCCAAAGTCAGTGTTTCATCAAATAATGCAGGGGTCAGAAAATTCCAAATCAAATGGCTAAATGATACATTTTATGCCCATCTCAAAACAATTCCATACACTCTTCCAAAAGGGTTATGCGGCTGTCCCCATAGGAGTACCCTTTTTGGTTATAGATAAAAACCCTTTTTGTTCGAGGTATAACTCTTTTGGGTTCCACCATGTTCCATCTTCCTTTTGGAAGAGTGTATGGAATTGTTTTAAGATGGACATAAAATGTTTCCACAAAGGGTTCTACATGGAACCCAAAAGAGTTATTCTTGGAACCAAAATGGGTTCTTCAAAGGGTTTTTCTATGGGGACAGCCGAAGAACCCTTTTTGGTTCTAGATTGCACCTTATTTTCTAAGAGTGTATGTTAGCGTAGTAGATATTGCAATATATGGGCTTAAACCTACAGGGGTTAACCACACTGATGGGACAGTACGCTTTCATGCCATACAGTATTTACAAACATAATTTATTTTATTCACTGTATAGCTACAATTTTCAGTAAGCCTACGATCCTCAAGGAGAGATTGCCTCTCTCACATGCTTTTTTGTGTATGTGGATATTATGCACGTTTTTTTCTAAATGGGCATACACAGCTGCGACACAACTGTAAGATTGTGATAATGGGGTGGCAGGTAGTCTAGTGGCTATTGGGGCGATCCAGCAACTGGGTACCCGGGTCCAATGGGAATCTGACGGGAAGTGAGCTGGCAACCAGAGGGTTGCTGGTATCACAAAAACAGCTCCCTGGGTACCAGTGTAGCAGGCCCCCGCACCTCTCCACAACAAACTGTGTGTGTGTCTTTTGGAGGGTTTGGGTTAAAAGCGGAAGTAAAATTTGGGTTGGACCTTACGTGCAATTGACCAATAAAGTTTAATAACACAAAACTATAGCTGCTACCAGCTGACACCATTAATCTCGTTACAAAATCATGGGCATTAATATGGAGTTGGTTGCCCCTTTGCCGCTATAACAGCCTCCACTTTTCTGGGAAGGCTTTCCACTAGATGTTGGAACATTGCTGCGGGGACTTGCTTCCATTCAGGCACATGAGCATTAGTGAGATCGGGCACTGATGTTGGGCGATTAGGCCTGGCTTGCAGTTGGCGTTCCAGTTCATCCCAAAGGTGTAGGATGGGGCTGTGGTCACACCGATCTCGACAAACCATTTCTGTATGGACCTCGCTTTGTGCAAAGGGGCATTGTCATGTTGAAACAGGAAAGGGCATTCCCAAACTGTTGCCTCGATGTTGGAAGCACAGAATCGTCTAGAATGTCATTGTATGATGTTGCGTTCAAATTTCCCTTCACTGGAACAAAGAGACCTAGCCCAAATCATCAGCTTTGTCTGTCGGACTGCCAGATGATGAAGCGTAATTCATCACTCCAGAGAAACCATTTCCACCGCTCTAGCGTCCAATGGCGGCGAGCTTTACACCACTCCAGCCAATGCTTGGCATTGCATATGGTGATCTTAGGCTTGTGTGCGGTTGCTCTGCATGGAAACCCATTTCAGGAAGCTCCCGACGAACAGTTCTTGTGCTGACGTTGCTTCCAGAGGCAGTTTGGAATTGAGTGTTGCAGCCGAGGACAGACGATTTTTACTCGCTACGCGCTTCAGCACTTACAGTTGGCTAGAAGGGCTGAAATGTGATGAACTGACTTGATGGAAATGTGGCATCCTATGACAGTGCCACAATGAAAGTCAAATCAAATCAAAATAAAATCTTAGTCATATGCACCGAATACAACAGGTGTAGACCTTAAAGTGAAATGCTTACTTACGAGCCCCTAACCGACAGTGCAGTTAAAAAAAATATGGATAAGAATAAGAGATAAAAGTAACAATTAATTAAAGAAGATTAGCAAAAAATAACAATATATACAGGGGGGTGCCTCCAGTACAGAGTCAATGTGAGAGGGGCACCGGTTTGTTGAGGTAGTATGTACATGTAGGTAGAGTTAATTAAAGTGACTATGCACAGATGACAACCGAGAGTGGCAGTGGTGTAGAGTTAGTGTGGAGTAAAGTTACATGTAACTATACAAAGAAAATTTAATTCCATGTGTCTACATGGTATCAGTACTCCCGAGTGGTGCAACGGTCTAATGCACGGCATCTCAGTGTTAGTGGTGTCACTACAGACCCTTGTTCGATCTCGGGCTGTATCACAACCGGCCGTGATCGGGAGTTCCATAGGGCGGTGCACAATTGGCCCAGTGTTAATCAGGTTAGGGGAGGGTTTGGCCGGCGTAGGCCATCGTTGTAAAATAAGAATTTGTTCTTAACTGAATTGCTTAGTTAAAAATAAAGGTTAAATTTAAAAAGTACAACTTCTTGTAAAGTATTAAAATTATATTTTTAATGTGACATTCAAAGTGTGTGGTCCTTATTACTATGGGCTAGTACATTTATTTGCCAATGACAGAGAAGAGAACTGAAAAGTACAGAAAAATACTTTTTATGATTTCACCAAGGAAGCCCTGAATATTTGTCACGTCCTCTGAAAATGTGAAAATTGAGTTAACAATGTCTCATTACGTTTGAGAGTAAAGCAAGTAAAACCTTCAGGGTCTGCTGTGGAACAGAATATGAGTAGTCTCGTTGTGTCAGCTTTACAGAGATGCACAGAGAAAAGGTCCTTAAAAACATCTCCCTCGCACTTTGACACGAGGCGCAATTATCTCTGCCATGGTTTCAGCCAAGATGTACCCGTCACGTTGAGTGGGATCGCTCTCTGTGGGAGGCGTGCCAGGGGAAGGTCGAATCGCCCATCTTGAATCCAGATTTGTCTTCGCGTCTCCTACATGTGTTTTGTCAGCATTGTGCTTCAAGGAAATGCTGAAATAGAGTGCTGATTGCAGTGATTACTGTCCTACCTTTCCCTGCTCAGATCTGTCACACAGTATCTGTCACAGAGAGACGGAGAAAGACAGAGATATTTTTCATCTGCCTCTTTGAAATAAATCTTGTGATGAATGATTGTCAAAACAACTCATTTTCCAAATGAATTGCATTACATCGTTTTTCTTGACACGTTTAGCTGATATTCAGATGTAATTAGTCTTTGGTTGTTACTGTACATTATCATATGCATCTTGCACTTGAGAAGGCTAATAATAGTCCATCTTGGTCATCAGACAGGATAAAGAATCCCATAACCTTGTGCAAATCCAAAACTCAATTCATTATACTGATCAATGGCAAGATCATCAGGGTTAGGCACACTGAATGTTACAACACTGTCTACTGCACTGCAATATGTTAGAACATATTGCCTGCTAAGTTTACAAAGCTTCAGCACACCTAAGCCTTCTCGTGTTTCATGTACATTATAGTAGGACACTAAACATACCATGGAAGCAAAAGAGACAGAATGTAGAGGGGATCCCAAGGGAAGGCTGTTCTTCTGTTTGTACCATATCCATACCTGTTCTCTAGTCCCATCGGTTTGCCTGCTCAAATCCCCTTGGCCTGCACTAAACACAGCCAGCGCACAGCTCCTCCACCGCCTGCGAGGGAGAAATTAATGGCCAATATTTGGTATTTAAATGTGGTCTCTGTGATGCATGATATTGCACTTGCGAGGCTATATCCCCAGAGTAACATTTACTGCCGAACAGGTTACACATGCTGCTTGGAGAGTTAGAGGCACCCACACACTGAACGTTGAACGGACTGGAAAATGAATGCTGGAAGTTGAGAGAGAATAAGTAATGATTCACCACAAGGCCCTGCATGGTAGGGATGCTGTGTATCTGAGAGCTAGTTTGTAAGACAGGATTTATTTTTTGCTTGTCTGTTTATTGTGCATGGTGGTTCAGTTCACTTTGTGAAATGTTTCCCCTTTCCCGGACCCGAGCCCCTGTTCCAGTTCTTCTTCTGCTTTCAACCAAACACAACTAACACCAGAAGAGCGCTGTGGCTCTGTTCGGTTAGGTATAGATCTCAATGGCAGCCATGATGATTATTGTAAGCTCATACCTCAGGAGAGGAGTGTCGCCTGCGTGTTAGAAACGTGATGTGCCTCACCACCTCCCTGTGGAATGTGACAGGTGTAGGGTGACAGGACTGTGGATCCCCAGCAGGGGCGTGGGAGGGGGCGGCGAACTGGATGTCACGGCCTCTGCTCCAACACACTTCCCCCTGCTGGCACGGAGATGACTGCTTTTGTCTGGAACTGGGCTTTGACAAGAAGCTCTTAATGCCATTGGGTCTCCTGGGGGCCCCAACACGATGAGTAGAGACCCAATCACACAGTATAAATACCTATGTCTCGATTTTCTCCTGCTAATAAAATGGGAAACCTGTTCCCTGGAGACGTGTTGATAGTTTCATAGCGACTGCCATGAATATGAACATGACAAATTAATTCAAAAAGGGTGCAGCAAATGTTCAATTACAGGATCTGGCTTACCTTCCCTGTCTCAATTTTATTCTTCTAGATTCGTCTTTTGACTTGCTTGTTAATATTTAAATGTGACTTGGATATTCTTGATGGACCATTGGTTTCCAAAGTAGCTTGAGACAGACTTGACAAATATGGAATGATTTTGTGATGTCACTGTACTGTGTAGTGATTTGGCCTCCTTAACCAACATATTTCAAGCAATTGAACACAGATTGATACATATTCCGCCTCAGGGGACTTTCAACACAGTGTATTTATATTAGCCGGTTGCCAGGGTTGGGTAGGTTACTTTGTAGTTTCTTGTTCAAAATTGTAATCAGTAACGTAACTTTTGTATTTACCTAAACTCAGCAACGTAATCTGATTACTTTCCACTTAAGATCCTGGCTGTTACCCCATTCTCCTAGGGTAGTAGGAATATGCAAAAAAACAGATTTCTATGTCACACCTCACACTTGTACAGGTTACCCACTTGTACATGTAGTGAAGCTGGACAAGTATCAGCACCCCTATTTGACCTATTTGACTATAGTGGTCTCTGACTTGTGGTCAGACTCACTCAGGTGGAACAAACTTAATCTTGCATATTTTTGCTGAATTGAACGTATTTCTTTCACAAACATCCTTTCTAAAAAAATAATCTCAAAGTAATCATATATAATCATATATAATCAAATATAATCATATAGCTTTTTCAAAAGTATCTGTAATCTGATTACAATATTTTTGCTTCTAACGGAACTTATTAGAATTACTGTTTTTTTGTAATAAGATTACATGTAAGTGATTACATGCAATCAGTTACAACCCAGACTAATCCAGCCCAATCCTGGCTGGCTAGAGGGTAATGAAGAGAAGCTTGCTGTTTCTCTCACACACCGTTCTGAAATGTCATGCTGCTTTGAGCTCCTGATGTGACGTATTAGGCAGGACAATCGTTATTAAGCACATTTCAGGCTCAATTACCAGACAAATGCACAGCCATCAAGGCTCCACCAGCTCCCAACAGATGGCTACCAGTCAGTGTCAGACCAGGCTCAGGCTCTCCAATCCTTTAAAAAGAGACCCATGTTTTTGTAGGGATGCGTTTTGACTATTTTGAAAGTGATTGATATACATCTACACTGATGATTATCATTTCTCAAATGATCCGAAGACCTGTTTTTCAATTGAAACATTGGTGTGAAAGGAAAAGATTACGAGATTTAAAAACGACACTGTTCTGGAAAATGATGTTCCTATTGGCAATACATTCCACCCAAGTACTCAAATGAATCTAGTTAGTTATAGACTTACATTTAGACTTAAATTTTTCTTAATTTTGAACCATTAACATGTCTGACTATGGATTATGCTTTCAGTTACATTCACACAACTCGTCTGAAGGTCTATTCAAAGTGTCCAGATGATCAGATTGTTTTCCTTTTCTTTCCAGTTGTTTGTGTAGCAGTGTAGGGCAATGGGTCATTCTCAGTGGTAGCTTTTTCACTATTTGCTCATAGGAATGATATTTTCCCATGTAAATGCTTGAAAAGTAGGAAAGTTCACAGGAAGTTATCCGACCAGAGAAAACGAAAGGCCATCCTGCCAATTGAGGAGTAAATGTATTTCAAAAAGGTAAAAATCCCAAAATGACCTATATTTCACTTGCAGCTTTATGCCTGTCTCTTATGAGTTAGGTGTACTGTATTAATTGCAGTGCTTGTATTAATGTTGAGGGAACATAGTTTTAAAGCTAGAATCATGAGTTGCTACACCACTTTTTTTACTATTAAATTAATGAGAGAGACCCATTTGTATTTCTTTAGCTACTCTTCCTGGGGTCCAAACACATTAAGGCACTTACATCACACATAAAACTAAATATAAAACAGTAGATCATATAACATTATTACACCACTACCTATATACAATACAACAATATTACAATGTAGATTTACATGTGTAGAGTGTGTGTGCTAGCTTGTGTGTGTTCCTGTGTGTGTGTGTGTGTGTGTGTGTGTGTGTGTGTGTGTGTGTGTGTGTGTGTGTGTGTGTGTGTCTCATCACAGTCCTCACTGTTCCATAAGGTGTATTTTTATCTGTTTTTTAAACTGATTCTGCTGCTTGCCTCAGTTACCTGATGTGGAATAGAGTTCCATGTAATCATGGCTCTATGTAGTACTGTGTGCCTCCGATAGTCTGTTCTTAACTTGGGGAATGTGAAGAGACCTCTGGTGGCATGTTATGTGGGGTATGCATGGGTGTCCGAGCTGTAGTTTAAACAGACACCTCGGTGCATTCAGCATGTCAACACTTCTTACAAAACAAGGAGTGATGATGTCTATCTCTCCTCCACTTTGAGCGATGAGAGATTTACATGCATATCATTAATGTTAGCTCTCCATGTACATTTATGGGCCAGTCTTGCTGCCCTGTTCTGAGCCATGTTCTGCCCTGTTCTGAGTAATGTCCACATTATTCCTTAAAATATTTATTTGAGGTTTAGGGTTTAGTGAATTATTAGACATTTTTAGGACTAACCTATTCATTGCCACCCATTCTGAAACTAACTGCAGCTCTTTGTTAAGTGTTGCAGACATTTCACTCACTGTGGTAACTGACGTGTATAGTGTTGTGTCATCTACATACATAAACACACTGGCTTTACTCAAAGGGGCCTAGACAGCTGCCCTGGGGAATTCCTGATTCTACCTGGATTATGTTGGAGAGGCTTCCATCAAACAACATCCTCTGTGTTCTGTTAGACAGGTAACTCGTTATCCACAATATAGCAGGGGGCGTAAAGCGATAACACATTTGTTTTTCCAGCAGCAGACTATGATCGATAATGTCAAAAGCCGTACTGAAGTATAAAACAGCTCGCATAATCTTTTAATCATCAATTTCTCTTAGTCAATCATCAGTCATTTGTGTAAGTGCCGTGCTTGTTTAATGTCCTGCCCTATAAGCGTGCTGAAAGTCTGTTTCCAATTTGTTTACAGTAAAATAGCATTGTATGTTGTCATACACCATTTTTTCCCCAAAGTTTACTAAGAGTTGGTAATAGGCTGATTGGTCAGCTATTTGAGCCAGTAAAGGAGGCTTTACTATTCTAGGGTAGCAGAATTACTTTTGCTTCCCTCCAGGCCTGAGGGCACATACTTTCTAGTAGGCTTAGATTGAAGATAGGCAAAAAGAAGTGGCAACATAGTTTGGTATTATCCTCAGTAATTTTCCATCCAATTTGTCAGACCTCGGTGGCTTTTCATTGTTGATAGACGACAATAATGTTTTTACCTCTTCCACACTCACTTTATGGAATTCAAAAGTACAATGCTTGTCTTTCATAATTTGATCAGTTATACTATGTGTAGTGTCAGTGTTTGTTGCTGGCATGTCATGCCTAAGTATGTTCATCTTGCCAATGAAAAAATCATGATAGTACCTGGCAATATCAGTGTGATGAATGAGCCATCTGATTCAATGAAGGATGGAGCTGAGTTTGCCTTTTTGCCCAACATATCATTCTTTATATAATATACCTTTGTTTCATAGTATAGTTTATTCTTCTTTTTATTCAGGTCAGTCACATGATTTCTCAATTTGCAGTATGTTTGCCAATCGGTTGTGCAGCCGGACTTATTTGCTCCTCATTACACACCACAGACCAGCAAATATTCTATACATCATCAACATAGGAATCAGTACAAAACTTCTTGTATGATCTCTTCTTATACACTATATTAGGCCCAGCCATTGATTCTTGAAGAATATAACATACAAATGCTTCATGAGCTTAGTTCAATTGTCAGACACAATCAGAACACAAAATGTAAGCTTGTTTTACTCCAATGTTGGTAAATTTCTCAAAACATGGTTAATAATGTTGATATCATTGATGGTCAGTCTGTCTACGAATTTGAGAGTGGTTACATTTCTCCAGGCGTATCCCTTAGATTTTTTACCAAAAGAGGCAGGGTGCCTGCATTGTTATTGTTTCAAGTAAGGACTCTAGCTTTAAGCACCCTACCATTCAAATGTAAGGACGCATATTACATATGAATTTATGGGAATATAAAATCGAAGTATAATATACATATGTACACGCACGTGCTAAATCCTAGTGCTAGTCATAGAAAAAATATATATTGTACAGTTCTGGTGATAATTATTCTTGAATTTTCAAACTATGTCGGATATATTTTGGAAGGAAGAACAGGAATTATGGATCCTATTTTTTAACAGATAAACTGTTAGTGTTCAGGAACAACTTGCTTTCAAAACATATACCAAAGCTACAAAGCATATACTTAATGAGAAAAGCTCCACTGTCTGAGGCTGGAATCATGCTAAAGCTCTATGTGCTGTGATTTCGAAAAAATACATTGCATAGCCCTCAGATAGTGATTCACCGTCAGCTTTACGGACAGACAAATTATGTGAAGATAATCGTGTTCAAAGATTAGCCAAATGCATTTTTCCCCATGCACGCAATGTTACTTAGTCACTTTAGCCTGTCAGGAAGAATTACCATTGGTTGAAGAGAAAATCTAAATCTATCACTGAAGGCAACATTTTAAGCCTCTTCACTTACAAAAAAAGCCCCGGTCGTCTATCAGCATTTGACTCGTGGAAATAGGCCTACTTAACTACAAAAGCCCCGGTCGTCTATCAGCATTTGACTCGTGGAAATAGGCCTAACTTAACTACAAAAGCCCCGGTCGTCTATTAGCATTTGACTCGTAGAAATAGGCCTAACTTAACTACAAAAGCCCCGGTCGTCTATTAGCATTTGACTCGTAGAAATAGGCCTAACTTAACTACAAAAGCCCCGGTCGTCTATTAGCATTTGACTCGTAGAAATAGGCCTAACTTAACTACAAAAGCCCCGGTCGTCTATTAGCATTTGACTCGTAGAAATAGGCCTAACTTAACTACAAAAGGTTATCGAATTCAATGTCGCACTGGAATATCAGATGTTCCCATCTCAAGCTGTTGATCTTAAGAGATCAATATTTCACTTTGTTTTCTGAGCATGGTAAAATTCTAAATTCTTCACAAAACAAACAATGCCAAATAGATTATAAATAAATCATTTCTGTCTTTCAGGTCAAGGACTTCTTGAACCTTCTGTAATTAGGCATAGTTTATTTAGTTTAGTTTGAAGGGTTAAAATAGTATTTGAAATCCAAACACTTTATACAGTGGCTTCAGAAAGTATTCACACCCCTTGACTTTTTCCACATTTTCTTGTGGTACAGACTGAATTTGTTTTGTTTCACTGGCCTACACAAAATACCCCATAATGTCGAAGTTGAATGATGTTTTCAAAACTTTTACAAATTAATACAATTTAAAAGCTGAAATGTCTTGAGTCAAGTATTCAACACCGTTGTTATGGCAAGTCTAAATAAGTTCTGGAGTAAAAATGTGCTTAACAAGTTACATAAGTTGCATGGACTCACTCTGTGTGCAATAATAGAGTCTGACATGATTTTTGAATGACTACTTCCTCTCTGTACCCCACACATGCAACTTTATGTAAGGTCCCTCAGTCGAGCAGATTCCACCACATAGACCAGGGAGGTTTTCCAATGCTTTGCAAAGGGCACCTATTGGTAGATGGGTAAAACATTTAAAGCAGACTTTTAATATTCCTTTACGTATGGTGAAGTTATTAATTACACCTGTAAATAATACAAATATTCCAAAACATGCATCCTGTTTGCAACAGGGCACTAAAATAATACTACAAAAAAATGGCAAAGCAATTCACTAATTTGAAGGATTGTCCAAATACTTTTGGCCATGTAGTATTCCATTAATTCATTTTGAATAAATTTGCCAAAAATGTATAGAAATACGTTTTCACTTTGTCATTATGGGGTACTGTGTGTAGATGGGTAAGAAAAATATATTTAATCCATTATGAATTCAGGCTGTAACACAACAAAATGTGAAATAAGTCAATGGGTAAGAATACTTTCTGAAGGCACTGTATGTTCTTGACTAAGCTTGCCTTGCTTAACGGATCAATAAAATACTCAAATTGCAATCCATTGCCATCTGGCACCCCAGTCTAAAGCAAAGGCTCAAAGCATTTGAAAGATTTCTAATAGTATTTAAACCCAGCTCTTTTCACAATACATACAGTATCTGTCTCCGACAATGGACCTTACACTTTAGCTGTAATAAAATGCTGAGTGGTACACTTACTGCACCCACCAAAGCATTCTTTGGTGTGTGCTACAGGAACATAGGACACAGTTAGGACTGAAATCCAAATACAGTCAGTATAGTTAGCATGATGAAGATAACACTCATCTACTTATTCCAAATTACTTCCAGGCTTTACTGCCAAACACCAGTGAGCTGTGATTAGACTCTATCATGCCAGTCTTCATTCCAGTAAATTAAATCAAGATGCCTCAGCGTTTTTGGTTGGTTTCCAGCCGAAGACGAAATGACAAATACAGCGGCTTTGAACTGGAAATTACTTATGAAAGGTGATAACGTCTTCAATTGTCCGTGTTTTAGCTGCTCATCAAGTGTATCTCCTGAGTGAATGGGATTGTGTGTTGGAAATCCTACAGTAGCCTATTTATTCACCCACCTCGGAACCTGAGTCACCCAACTGGGCCCTTGTACCACCCACATGAGAACCTGAGTCACCCACCTGGGGCCATGTACCACCCACATGAGAGCCTGAGTCACCCACCTGGGCCCATGTACCACCCACATGAGAGCCTGTGTCACCCACCTGGGCCCTTGTACCACCCACATGAGAGCCTGAGTCACCCACCTGAGAGCCTGAGTCACCCACCTGGGCCCTTGTACAACCCACTTGAGAGCCTGAGTCACCCACCTGGGCCCTTGTACCACCCACCTGAGAGCCTGAGTCAACCACCTGGGCCCTTGTACCACCCACCTGAGAGCCTGAGTCACCCACCTGGGCCCATGTACCACCCACCTGAGAGCCTGAGTCACCCACCTGGGCCCTTGTACCACCCACCTGAGGGCCTGAGTCACCCACCTGGGCCCATGTACCACCCACATGAGAGCCTGAGTCACCCACCTGGGCCCTTGTACCACCCACATGAGAGCCTGAGTCACCCACCTGGGCCCATGTACCACCCACATGAGAGCCTGAGTCACCCACCTGGGCCCTTGTACCACCCACCTGAGAGCCTGAGTCACCCACCTGGGCCCATGTACCACCCACACGAGAGCCTGAGTCACCCACCTGGGCCCATGTACCACCCACATGAGAGCCAGAGTCACCCATCTGGGCCCATGTACCACCCACCTGAGAGCCTGAGTCACCCATCTGGGCCCATGTACCACCCACCTGAGAGCCTGAGTCACGCACCTGGGCCCTTGTACCCCCCACCTGAGAGCCTGAGTCACCCACCTGGGCCCATATACCACCCACCCGAGAGCCTGAGTCACCCACCTGAGAGCCTGAGTCACCCACCTGGTCCCTTGTACCACCCACCTGAGAGCCTGAGTCACCCACCTGGGCCCTTGTACCACCCACCTGAGAGCCTGAGTCACCCACCTGGGCCCATGTACCACCCACCTGAGAGGCTGAGTCACCCACCTGGGCCCTTGGACCACCCACTTGAGAGCCTGAATCACCCACCTGGGCCCTTGTACCACCCACCTGAGAGCCTGAGTCAACCACCTGGGCCATTGTACCACCCACCTGAGAGCCTGAGTCACCCACCTGGGCCCATGTACCACCCACCTGAGAGCCTGAGTCACCCACCTGGGCCCTTGTACCACCCACCTGAGGGCCTGAGTCACCCACCTGGGCCCTTGTACCACCCACATGAGAGCCTGAGTCACCCACCTGGGCCCATGTACCACCCACATGAGAGCCTGAGTCACCCACATGCGCCCATGTACCACCCACCTGAGAGCCTGAGTCACCCACCTGGGCCCATGTACCACCCACCTGAGAGCCTGAGTCACCCACCTGGGCCCTTGTACCACCCACCTGAGGGCCTGAGTCACCCACCTGGGCCCATGTACCACCCACATGAGAGCCTGAGTCACCCACCTGGGCCCTTGTACCACCCACATGAGAGCCTGAGTCACCCACCTGGGCCCATGTACCACCCACATGAGAGCCTGAGTCACCCACATGCGCCCATGTACCACCCACCTGAGAGCCTGAGTCACCCACCTGGGCCCATGTACCACCCACCTGAGAGCCTGAGTCACCCACCTGGGCCCTTGTACCACCCACCTGAGGGCCTGAGTCACCCACCTGGGCCCATGTACCACCCACATGAGAGCCTGAGTCACCCACCTGGGCCCTTGTACAACCCACATGAGAGCCTGAGTCACCCACCTGGGCCCATGTACCACCCACATGAGAGCCTGAGTCACCCACCTGGGCCCTTGTACCACCCACCTGAGAGCCTGAGTCACCCACCTAGGCCCATGTACCACCCACATGAGAGCCTGAGTCACCCACCTGGGCCCATGTACCACCCACATGAGAGCCAGAGTCACCCATCTGGGCCCATGTACCACCCACCTGAGAGCCTGAGTCACCCACCTGGGCCCTTGTACCACCCACCTGAGAGCCTGAGTCACCCACCTGGGCCCTTGTACCACCCACCTGAGAGCCTGAGTCACCCACCTGGGCCCATGTACCACCCACCTGAGAGGCTGAGTCACCCACCTGGGCCCATGTACCACCCACCTGAGAGCCAGAGTCACCCACCTGGGCCCTTGTACCACCCACCTGAGAGCCTGAGTCACCCACCTGGGCCCTTGTACCACCCACATGAGAGCCTGAGTCACCCACCTGGGCCCTCCACCCACCTGAGAGCCTGAGTCACCCACCTGGGCCCTTGTACCACCCACATGAGAGCCTGAGTCACCCACCTGGGCCCATGTACCACCCACATGAGAGCCTGAGTCACCCACCTGGGCCCTTGTACCACCCACCTGAGAGCCTGAGTCACCCACCTGGGCCCATGTACCACCCACATGAGAGCCTGAGTCACCCACCTGGGCCCATGTACCACCCACATGAGAGCCTGAGTCACCCACCTGGGCCCTTGTACCACCCACCTGAGAGCCTGAGTCACCCACCTGGGCCCATTGTACCACCCACATGAGAGCCAGAGTCACCCACCTGGGCCCATGTACCACCCACCTGAGAGCCAGAGTCACCCACCTGGGCCCATGTACCACCCACCTGAGAGCCTGAGTCACCCACCTGGGCCCATGTACCACCCACCTGAGAGCCTGAGTCACCCACCTGGGCCCTTGTACCCCCCACCTGAGAGCCTGAGTCACCCACCTGGGCCCATATACCACCCACCTGAGAGCCTGAGTCACCCACCTGAGAGCCTGAGTCACCCACCTGGGCCCTTGTACCACCCACTTGAGGGCCTGAGTCACCCACCTGGGCCCTTGTACCACCCACATGAGAGCCTGAGTCACCCATCTGGGCCCTTGTACCACCCACTTGAGAGCCTGAGTCACCCACCTGGGCCCTTGTACCACCCACCTGAGAGACTGAGTCACCCACCTGGGCCCTTGTACCACCCACTTGAGAGCCTGAGTCACCCACCTGGGCCCTTGTACCACCCACCTGAGAGACTGAGTCACCCACCTGGGCCCTTGTACCACCCACCTGAGAACCTGAGTCACCCACCTGGGCCCTTGTACCACCCACATGAGAGCCTGAGTCACCCACCTGGGCCCTTGTACCACCCACTTGAGAGCCTGAGTCACCCACCTGGGCCCTTGTACCACCCACCTGAGAGACTGAGTCACCCACCTGGGCCCATGTACCACCCACCTGAGAGCCTGAGTCACCCACCTGGGCCCTTGTACCACCCACCTGAGCGACTGAGTCACCCACCTGGGCCCTTGTACCACCCACTTGAGAGCCTGAGTCACCCACCTGGGCCCTTGTACCACCCACCTGAGAGCCAGAGTCACCCACCTGGGCCCATGTACCACCCACCTGAGAGCCTGAGTCACCCACCTGGGCCCATGTACCACCCACCTGAGAGCCTGAGTCACCCACCTGGGCCCTTGTACCCCCCACCTGAGAGCCTGAGTCACCCACCTGGGCCCATATACCACCCACCTGAGAGCCTGAGTCACCCACCTGAGAGCCTGAGTCACCCACCTGGGCCCTTGTACCACCCACTTGAGGGCCTGAGTCACCCACCTGGGCCCATGTATCACCCACATGAGTGCCTGAGTCACCCACCTGGGCCCTTGTACCACCCACATGGGAGCCTGAGTCACCCACCTGGGCCCATGTACCACCCACATGAGAGCCGGAGTCACCCACCTGGGCCCTTGTACCACCCACCTGAGAGCCTGAGTCACCCACCTGGGCCCTTGTACCACCCACATGAGAGCCTGAGTCACCCACCTGGGCCCTTGTACCACCCACTTGAGAGCCTGAGTCACCCACCTGGGCCCTTGTACCACCCACCTGAGAGACTGAGTCACCCACCTGGGCCCTTGTACCACCCACCTGAGAGCCTGAGTCACCCACCTGGGCCCTTGTACCACCCACATGAGAGCCTGAGTCACCCACCTGGGCCCTTGTACCACCCACCTGAGAACCTGAGTCACCCACCTGGGCCCTTGTACCACCCACATGAGAGCCTGAGTCACCCACCTGGGCCCTTGTACCACCCACTTGAGAGCCTGAGTCACCCACCTGGGCCCTTGTACCACCCACCTGAGAGACTGAGTCACCCACCTGGGCCCATGTACCACCCACCTGAGAGCCTGAGTCACCCACCTGGGCCCTTGTACCACCCACCTGAGCGACTGAGTCACCCACCTGGGCCCATGTACCACCCACCTGAGAGACTGAGTCACCCACCTGGGCCCTTGTACCACCCACCTGAGAACCTGAGTCACCCACCTGGGCCCTTGTACCACCCACATGAGAGCCTGAGCCACCCACCTGGGCCCTTGTACCACCCACTTGAGAGCCTGAGTCACCCACCTGGGCCCTTGTACCACCCACCTGAGAGACTGAGTCAGCCACCTGGGCCCATGTACCACCCACCTGAGAGCCTGAGTCACCCACCTGGGCCCTTGTACCACCCACCTGAGCGACTGAGTCACCCACCTGGGCCCATGTACCACCCACCTGAGAGCCTGAGTCACCCACCTGGGCCCTTGTACCACACACCTGAGGGCCTGAGTCACCCACTTGGGCCCATGTACCACCCACATGAGAGCCTGAGTCACCCACCTGGGCCCTTGTACCACCCACATGAGAGCCCGAGTCACCCACCTGGGCCCATGTACCACCCACATGAGAGCTTGAGTCACCCACCTGGGCCCTTGTACCACCCACCTGAGAGCCTGAGTCACCCACCTGGGCCCATGTACTACCCACATGAGAGCCTGAGTCACCCACCTGGGCCCATGTACCACCCACCTGAGAGCCAGAGTCACCCACCTGGGCCCATGTACCACCCACCTGAGAGCCTGAGTCACCCACCTGGGCCCTTGTACCACCCACTTGAGAGCCTGAGTCACCCACCTGGGCCCTTGTACCACCCACCTGAGAGCCTGAGTCACCCACCTGAGAGCCTGAGTCACCCACCTTGGCCCTTGTACAACCCACTTGAGAGCCTGAGTCACCCACCTGGGCCCTTGTACCACCCACCTGAGTGCCTGAGTCACCCACCTGGGCCCATGTACCACCCACCTGAGAGCCAGAGTCACCCACCTGGGCCCTTGTACCACCCACTTGAGGGCCTGAGTCACCCACCTGGGCCCATGTATCACCCACATGAGTGCCTGAGTCACCCACCTGGGCCCATGTACCACCCACATGAGAGCCAGAGTCACCCACCTGGGCCCTTGTACCACCCACCTGAGAGCCTGAGTCACCCACCTGGGCCCTTGTACCACCCACATGAGAGCCTGAGTCACCCACCTGGGCCCTTGTACCACCCACTTGAGAGCCTGAGTCACCCACCTGGGCCCTTGTACCACCCACATGAGAGCCTGAGTCACCCACCTGGGCCCATGTACCACCCACATGAGAGCCTGAGTCACCCACCTGGGCCCTTGTACCACCCACCTGAGAGCCTGAGTCACCCACCTGGGCCCATGTACCACCCACATGAGAGCCTGAGTCACCCACCTGGGCCCTTGTACCACCCACCTGAGAGCCTGAGTCACCCACCTGGGCCCATGTACCACCCACATGAGAGCCAGAGTCACCCACCTGGGCCCATGTACCACCCACCTGAGAGTCAGAGTCACCCACCTGGGCCCATGTACCACCCACCTGAGAGCCTGAGTCACCCACCTGGGCCCATGTACCACCCACCTGAGAGCCTGAGTCACCCACCTGGGCCCTTGTACCCCCCACCTGAGAGCCTGAGTCACCCACCTGGGCCCATATACCACCCACCTGAGAGCCTGAGTCACCCACCTGAGAGCCTGAGTCACCCACCTGGGCCCTTGTACCACCCACTTGAGGGCCTGAGTCACCCACCTGGGCCCATGTATCACCCACATGAGTGCCTGAGTCACCCACCTGGGCCCTTGTACCACCCACATGAGAGCCTGAGTCACCCACCTGAGCCCATGTACCACCCACATGAGAGCCGGAGTCACCCACCTGGGCCCTTGTACCACCCACCTGAGAGCCTGAGTCACCCACCTGGGCCCTTGTACCACCCACCTGAGAGCCTGAGTTACCCACCTGGGCCCTTGTACCACCCACCTGAGAGACTGAGTCACCCACCTGGGCCCTTGTACCACCCACCTGAGAACCTGAGTCACCCACCTGGGCCCTTGTACCACCCACATGAGAGCCTGAGTCACCCACCTGGGCCCTTGTACCACCCACTTGAGAGCCTGAGTCACCCACCTGGGCCCTTGTACCACCCACCTGAGAGACTGAGTCACCCACCTGGGCCCATGTACCACCCACCTGAGAGCCTGAGTCACCCACCTGGGCCCTTGTACCACCCACCTGAGCGACTGAGTCACCCACCTGGGCCCATGTACCACCCACCTGAGAGCCTGAGTCACCCACCTGGGCCCTTGGAGGGCCTGAGTCACCCACTTGGGCCCATGTACCACCCACATGAGAGCCTGAGTCACCCACCTGGGCCCATGTACCACCCACCTGAGAGCCTGAGTCACCCACCTGGGCCCATGTACCACCCACCTGAGAGCCTGAGTCACCCACCTGGGCCCTTGTACCACCCACCTGAGAGCCTGAGTCACCCACCTGGGCCCATTGTAGAGCCTGAGTCACCCACCTGAGAGCCTGAGTCACCCACCTGGGCCCTTGTACCACCCACTTGAGGGCCTGAGTCACCCACCTGGGCCCATGTATCACCCACATGAGTGCCTGAGTCACCCACCTGGGCCCTTGTACCACCCACATGAGAGCCTGAGTCACCCACCTGGGCCCATGTACCACCCACATGAGAACCGGAGTCACCCACCTGGGCCCTTGTACCACCCACCTGAGAGCCTGAGTCACCCACCTGGGCCCTTGTACCACCCACATGAGAGCCTGAGTCACCCATCTGGGCCCTTGTACCACCCACTTGAGAGCCTGAGTCACCCACCTGGGCCCTTGTACCACCCACCTGAGAGACTGAGTCACCCACCTGGGCCCTTGTACCACCCACTTGAGAGCCTGAGTCACCCACCTGGGCCCTTGTACCACCCACCTGAGAGACTGAGTCACCCACCTGGGCCCTTGTACCACCCACCTGAGAACCTGAGTCACCCACCTGGGCCCTTGTACCACCCACATGAGAGCCTGAGTCACCCACCTGGGCCCTTGTACCACCCACTTGAGAGCCTGAGTCACCCACCTGGGCCCTTGTACCACCCACCTGAGAGACTGAGTCACCCACCTGGGCCCATGTACCACCCACCTGAGAGCCTGAGTCACCCACCTGGGCCCTTGTACCACCCACCTGAGCGCCTGAGTCACCCACCTGGGCCCTTGTACCACCCACCTGAGAGCCTGAGTCACCCACCTGGGCCCTTGTACCACCCACCTGAGAGCCAGAGTCACCCACCTGGGCCCATGTACCACCCACCTGAGAGCCTGAGTCACCCACCTGGGCCCTTGTACCCCCCACCTGAGAGCCTGAGTCACCCACCTGGGCCCATATACCACCCACCTGAGAGCCTGAGTCACCCACCTGAGAGCCTGAGTCACCCACCTGGGCCCTTGTACCACCCACTTGAGGGCCTGAGTCACCCACCTGGGCCCATGTATCACCCACATGAGTGCCTGAGTCACCCACCTGGGCCCTTGTACCACCCACATGGGAGCCTGAGCACCCACCTGGGCCCATGTACCACCCACACCGGAGTCACCCACCTGGGCCCTTGTACCACCCACCTGAGAGCCTGAGTCACCCACCTGGGCCCTTGTACCACCCACATGAGAGCCTGAGTCACCCACCTGGGCCCTTGTACCACCCACTTGAGAGCCTGAGTCACCCACCTGGGCCCTTGTACCACCCACCTGAGAGACTGAGTCACCCACCTGGGCCCTTGTACCACCCACCTGAGAGCCTGAGTCACCCACCTGGGCCCTTGTACCACCCACATGAGAGCCTGAGTCACCCACCTGGGCCCTTGTACCACCCACCTGAGAACCTGAGTCACCCACCTGGGCCCTTGTACCACCCACATGAGAGCCTGAGTCACCCACCTGGGCCCTTGTACCACCCACTTGAGAGCCTGAGTCACCCACCTGGGCCCTTGTACCACCCACCTGAGAGACTGAGTCACCCACCTGGGCCCATGTACCACCCACCTGAGAGCCTGAGTCACCCACCTGGGCCCTTGTACCACCCACCTGAGCGACTGAGTCACCCACCTGGGCCCATGTACCACCCACCTGAGAGACTGAGTCACCCACCTGGGCCCTTGTACCACCCACCTGAGAACCTGAGTCACCCACCTGGGCCCTTGTACCACCCACATGAGAGCCTGAGCCACCCACCTGGGCCCTTGTACCACCCACTTGAGAGCCTGAGTCACCCACCTGGGCCCTTGTACCACCCACCTGAGAGACTGAGTCAGCCACCTGGGCCCATGTACCACCCACCTGAGAGCCTGAGTCACCCACCTGGGCCCTTGTACCACCCACCTGAGCGACTGAGTCACCCACCTGGGCCCATGTACCACCCACCTGAGAGCCTGAGTCACCCACCTGGGCCCTTGTACCACACACCTGAGGGCCTGAGTCACCCACCTGTACCACCCACATGAGAGCCTGAGTCACCCACCTGGGCCCTTGTACCACCCACATGAGAGCCCGAGTCACCCACCTGGGCCCATGTACCACCCACATGAGAGCCTGAGTCACCCACCTGGGCCCTTGTACCACCCACCTGAGAGCCTGAGTCACCCACCTGGGCCCATGTACCCCACATGAGAGCCTGAGTCACCCACCTGGGCCCATGTACCACCCACCTGAGAGCCAGAGTCACCCACCTGGGCCCATGTACCACCCACCTGAGAGCCTGAGTCACCCACCTGGGCCCTTGTACCACCCACTTGAGAGCCTGAGTCACCCACCTGGGCCCTTGTACCACCCACCTGAGAGCCTGAGTCACCCACCTGAGAGCCTGAGTCACCCACCTTGGCCCTTGTACAACCCACTTGAGAGCCTGAGTCACCCACCTGGGCCCTTGTACCACCCACCTGAGTGCCTGAGTCACCCACCTGGGCCCATGTACCACCCACCTGAGAGCCAGAGTCACCCACCTGGGCCCTTGTACCACCCACTTGAGGGCCTGAGTCACCCACCTGGGCCCATGTATCACCCACATGAGTGCCTGAGTCACCCACCTGGGCCCATGTACCACCCACATGAGAGCCAGAGTCACCCACCTGGGCCCTTGTACCACCCACCTGAGAGCCTGAGTCACCCACCTGGGCCCTTGTACCACCCACATGAGAGCCTGAGTCACCCACCTGGGCCCTTGTACCACCCACTTGAGAGCCTGAGTCACCCACCTGGGCCCTTGTACCACCCACATGAGAGCCTGAGTCACCCACCTGGGCCCATGTACCACCCACATGAGAGCCTGAGTCACCCACCTGGGCCCTTGTACCACCCACCTGAGAGCCTGAGTCACCCACCTGGGCCCATGTACCACCCACATGAGAGCCTGAGTCACCCACCTGGGCCCTTGTACCACCCACCTGAGAGCCTGAGTCACCCACCTGGGCCCATGTACCACCCACATGAGAGCCAGAGTCACCCACCTGGGCCCATGTACCACCCACCTGAGAGTCAGAGTCACCCACCTGGGCCCATGTACCACCCACCTGAGAGCCTGAGTCACCCACCTGGGCCCATGTACCACCCACCTGAGAGCCTGAGTCACCCACCTGGGCCCTTGTACCCCCCACCTGAGAGCCTGAGTCACCCACCTGGGCCCATATACCACCCACCTGAGAGCCTGAGTCACCCACCTGAGAGCCTGAGTCACCCACCTGGGCCCTTGTACCACCCACTTGAGGGCCTGAGTCACCCACCTGGGCCCATGTATCACCCACATGAGTGCCTGAGTCACCCACCTGGGCCCTTGTACCACCCACATGAGAGCCTGAGTCACCCACCTGAGCCCATGTACCACCCACATGAGAGCACCCACCTGGGCCCTTGTACCACCCACCTGTCACCCACCTGGGCCCTTGTACCACCCACCTGAGAGCCTGAGTCACCCACCTGGGCCCTTGTACCACCCACCTGAGAGCCTGAGTTACCCACCTGGGCCCTTGTACCACCCACCTGAGAGACTGAGTCACCCACCTGGGCCCTGTACCACCCACCTGAGAACCTGAGTCACCCACCTGGGCCCTTGTACCACCCACATGAGAGCCTGAGTCACCCACCTGGGCCCTTGTACCACCCACTTGAGAGCCTGAGTCACCCACCTGGGCCCTTGTACCACCCACCTGAGAGACTGAGTCACCCACCTGGGCCCATGTACCACCCACCTGAGAGCCTGAGTCACCCACCTGGGCCCTTGTACCACCCACCTGAGCGAGTCCCCACCTGGGCCCATGTCCACCCACCTGAGAGCCTGAGTCACCCACCTGGGCCCTTGTACCACACACCTGAGGGCCTGAGTCACCCACTTGGGCCCATGTACCACCCACATGAGAGCCTGAGTCACCCACCTGGGCCCATGTACCACCCACATGAGAGCCTGAGTCACCCACCTGGGCCCATGTACCACCCACATGAGAGCCTGAGTCACCCACCTGGGCCCTTGTACCACCCACCTGAGAGCCTGAGTCACCCACCTGGGCCCATGTACCACCCACATGAGAGCCTGAGTCACCCACCTGGGCCCATGTACCACCCACCTGAGAGCCAGAGTCACCCACCTGGGCCCATGTACCACCCACCTGAGAGCCTGAGTCACCCACCTGGGCCCATGTACCACCCACCTGAGAGCCTGAGTCATCCACCTGGGCCCTTGTACCCCCCACCTGAGAGCCTGAGTCACCCACCTGGGCCCATATACCACCCACCTGAGAGCCTGAGTCACCCACCTGAGATCCTGAGTCACCCACCTGGGCCCTTGTACCACCCACTTGAGGGCCTGAGTCACCCACCTGGGCCCATGTATCACCCACATGAGAGCCTGAGTCACACACCTGGGCCCTTGTACCACCCACATGAGAGCCTGAGTCACCCACCTGGGCCCATGTACCACCCACATGAGAGCCGGAGTCACCCACCTGGGCCCTTGTACCACCCACCTGAGAGCCTGAGTCACCCACCTGGGCCCTTGTACCACCCACATGAGAGCCTGAGTCACCCACCTGGGCCCATGTACAACCCACCTGAGAGCCTGAGTCACCCACCTGGGCCCATGTACCACCCACATGAGAGCCGGAGTCACCCACCTGGGCCCTTGTACCACCCACCTGAGAGCCTGAGTCACCCACCTGGGCCCTTGTACCACCCACCTGAGAGCCTGAGTCACCCACCTGGGCCCATATACCACCCACCTGAGAGCCTGAGTCACCCACCTGAGAGCCTGAGTCACCCACCTGGGCCCTTGTACCACCCACTTGAGGGCCTGAGTCACCCACCTGGGCCCATGTATCACCCACATGAGTGCTTGAGTCACCCACCTGGGCCCTTGTACCACCCACATGAGAGCCTGAGTCACCCACCTGAGCCCATGTACCACCCACATGAGAGCCGGAGTCACCCACCTGGGCCCTTGTACCACCCACCTGAGAGCCTGAGTCACCCACCTGGGCCCTTGTACCACCCACATGAGAGCCTGAGTCACCCACCTGGGCCCTTGTACCACCCACTTGAGAGCCTGAGTCACCCACCTGGGCCCTTGTACCACCCACCTGAGAGACTGAGTCACCCACCTGGGCCCTTGTACCACCCACCTGAGAGCCTGAGTCACCCACCTGGGCCCTTGTACCACCCACATGAGAGCCTGAGTCACCCACCTGGGCCCTTGTACCTCCCACTTGAGAGCCTGAGTCACCCACCTGGGCCCTTGTACCACCCACATGAGAGCCTGAGTCACCCACCTGGGCCCATGTACCACCCACCTGAGAGCCAGAGTCACCCACCTGGGCCCATGTACCACCCACCTGAGAGCCTGAGTCACCCACCTGGGCCCATGTACCACCCACCTGAGAGCCTGAGTCATCCACCTGGGCCCTTGTACCCCCCACCTGAGAGCCTGAGTCACCCACCTGGGCCCATATACCACCCACCTGAGAGCCTGAGTCACCCACCTGAGATCCTGAGTCACCCACCTGGGCCCTTGTACCACCCACTTGAGGGCCTGAGTCACCCACCTGGGCCCATGTATCACCCACATGAGAGCCGGAGTCACCCACCTGGGCCCTTGTACCACCCACCTGAGAGCCTGAGTCACCCACCTGGGCCCTTGTACCACCCACATGAGAGCCTGAGTCACCCACCTGGGCCCATGTACAACCCACCTGAGAGCCTGAGTCACCCACCTGAGATCCTGAGTCACCCACCTGGGCCCTTGTACCACCCACTTGAGGGCCTGAGTCACCCACCTGGGCCCATGTACCACCCACATGAGAGCCGGAGTCACCCACCTGGGCCCTTGTACCACCCACCTGAGAGCCTGAGTCACCCACCTGGGCCCATATACCACCCACCTGAGAGCCTGAGTCACCCACCTGAGAGCCTGAGTCACCCACCTGGGCCCTTGTACCACCCACTTGAGGGCCTGAGTCACCCACCTGGGCCCATGTATCACCCACATGAGTGCCACCCACCTGGGCCCTTGTAGAGCCTGAGTCACCCACCTGGGCCCATGTACCACCCACATGAGAGCCGGAGTCACCCACCTGGGCCCTTGTACCACCCACCTGAGAGCCTGAGTCACCCACCTGGGCCCTTGTACCACCCACATGAGAGCCTGAGTCACCCACCTGGGCCCTTGTACCACCCACTTGAGAGCCTGAGTCACCCACCTGGGCCCTTGTACCACCCACCTGAGAGACTGAGTCACCCACCTGGGCCCTGTACCACCCACCTGAGAGCCTGAGTCACCCACCTGGGCCCTTGTACCACCCACATGAGAGCCTGAGTCACCCACCTGGGCCCTTGTACCTCCCACTTGAGAGCCTGAGTCACCCACCTGGGCCCTTGTACCACCCACATGAGAGCCTGAGTCACCCACCTGGGCCCATGTACCACCCACCTGAGAGCCAGAGTCACCCACCTGGGCCCATGTACCACCCACCTGAGAGCCTGAGTCACCCACCTGGGCCCATGTACCACCCACCTGAGAGCCTGAGTCATCCACCTGGGCCCTTGTACCCCCCACCTGAGAGCCTGAGTCACCCACCTGGGCCCATATACCACCCACCTGAGAGCCTGAGTCACCCACCTGAGATCCTGAGTCACCCACCTGGGCCCTTGTACCACCCACTTGAGGGCCTGAGTCACCCACCTGGGCCCATGTATCACCCACATGAGAGCCGGAGTCACCCACCTGGGCCCTTGTACCACCCACCTGAGAGCCTGAGTCACCCACCTGGGCCCTTGTACCACCCACATGAGAGCCTGAGTCACCCACCTGGGCCCTTGTACCACCCACCTGAGAGCCTGAGTCACCCACCTGAGATCCTGAGTCACCCACCTGGGCCCTTGTACCACCCACCCTGACACCCACCTGAGGCCCATGACCACCCACATGAGAGCCGGAGTCACCCACCTGGGCCCTTGTACCACCCACCTGAGAGCCTGAGTCACCCACCTGGGCCCTTGTACCACCCACATGAGAGCCTGAGTCACCCACCTGGGCCCTTGTACCACCCACTTGAGAGCCTGAGTCACCCACCTGGGCCCTTGTACCACCCACCTGAGAGACTGAGTCACCCACCTGGGCCCTTGTACCACCCACCTGAGAGCCTGAGTCACCCACCTGGGCCCTTGTACCACCCACATGAGAGCCTGAGTCACCCACCTGGGCCCTTGTACCACCCCACCTTGAGAGCCTGAGTTACCCACCTGGGCCCTTGTACCACCCACCTGAGAGACTGAGTCACCCACCTGGGCCCTTGTACCACCCACCTGAGAACCTGAGTCACCCACCTGGGCCCTTGTACCACCCACATGAGAGCCTGAGTCACCCACCTGGGCCCTTGTACCACCCACCTGAGAGCCTGAGTCACCCACCTGGGCCTGAGTCCCACCCACGACTGAGGGGCCCATGTACCACCCACCTGAGAGCCTGAGTCACCCACCTGGGCCCTTGTACCACCCACCTGAGGCCTGAGTCACCCACCTGGGCCCATGTACCACCACATGAGAGCCTGAGTCACCCACCTGGGCCCTTGTACCACCCACCTGAGAGCCTGAGTCACCCACCTGGGCCCATGTACCACCCACATGAGAGCCTGAGTCACCCACCTGGGCCCATGTACCACCCACCTGAGAGCCAGAGTCACCCACCTGGGCCCATGTACCACCCACCTGAGAGCCTGAGTCACCCACCTGGGCCCATGTACCACCCACCTGAGAGCCTGAGTCATCCACCTGGGCCCATGTACCCCCACCTGAGAGCCTGAGTCACCCACCTGGGCCCATATTCCACCCACCTGAGAGCCTGAGTCACCCACCTGAGATCCTGAGTCACCCACCTGGGCCCTTGTACCACCCACTTGAGGGCCTGAGTCACCCACCTGGGCCCATGTATCACCCACATGAGAGCCTGAGTCACCCACCTGGGCCCTTGTACCACCCACATGAGAGCCTGAGTCACCCACCTGGGCCCATGTACCACCCACATGAGAGCCGGAGTCACCCACCTGGGCCCTTGTACCACCCACCTGAGAGCCTGAGTCACCCACCTGGGCCCTTGTACCACCCACATGAGAGCCTGAGTCACCCACCTGGGCCCATGTACAACCCACCTGAGAGCCTGAGTCACCCACCTGGGCCCTTGTACCACCCACATGTGAGCCTGAGTCACCCACCTGGGCCCATGTACCACCCACATGAGAGCCTGAGTCACCCACCTGGGCCCTTGTACCACCCACCTGAGAGCCTGAGTCACCCACCTGGGCCCATGTACCACCCACCTGAGAGCCTGAGTCACCCACCTGGGCCCTTGTACCACCCACATAAGAGCCTGAGTCACCCACCTGGGCCCTTGTACCACCCACCTGAGAGCCTGAGTCACCCACCTGGGCCCATGTACCACCCACCTGAGAGCCTGAGTCACCCACCTGGGCCCATATACCACCCACCTGAGAGCCTGAGTCACCCACCTGGGCCCTTGTACCACCCACCTGAGAGCCTGAGTCACCCACCTGGGCCCATGTACCACCCACCTGAGAGCCTGAGTCACCCACCTGGGCCCATATACCCCCCACCTGAGAGCCTGAGTCACCCACCTGGGCCCTTGTACCACCCACTTGAGGGCCTGAGTCACCCACCTGGGCCCATGTATCACCCACATGAGTGCCTGAGTCACCCACCTGGGCCCTTGTACCACCCACATGAGAGCCTGAGTCACCCACCTGAGCCCATGTACCACCCACATGAGAGCCGGAGTCACCCACCTGGGCCCTTGTACCACCCACCTGAGAGCCTGAGTCACCCACCTGGGCCCTTGTACCACCCACATGAGAGCCTGAGTCACCCACCTGGGCCCTTGTACCACCCACTTGAGAGCCTGAGTCACCCACCTGGGCCCTTGTACCACCCACCTGAGAGACTGAGTCACCCACCTGGGCCCTTGTACCACCCACCTGAGAGCCTGAGTCACCCACCTGGGCCCTTGTACCACCCACATGAGAGCCTGAGTCACCCACCTGGGCCCTTGTACCTCCCACTTGAGAGCCTGAGTCACCCACCTGGGCCCATGTACCACCCACCTGAGAGCCTGAGTCACCCACCTGGGCCCATGTACCACCCACCTGAGAGCCTGAGTCATCCACCTGGGCCCTTGTACCCCCCACCTGAGAGCCTGAGTCACCCACCTGGGCCCATATTCCACCCACCTGAGAGCCTGAGTCACCCACCTGAGATCCTGAGTCACCCACCTGGGCCCTTGTACCACCCACTTGAGGGCCTGAGTCACCCACCTGGGCCCTTGTACCACCCACATGAGAGCCTGAGTCACCCACCTGGGCCCATGTACCACCCACATGAGAGCCGGAGTCACCCACCTGGGCCCTTGTACCACCCACCTGAGAGCCTGAGTCACCCACCTGGGCCCTTGTACCACCCACATGAGAGCCTGAGTCACCCACCTGGGCCCATGTACAACCCACCTGAGAGCCTGAGTCACCCACCTGGGCCCTTGTACCACCCACATGTGAGCCTGAGTCACCCACCTGGGCCCATGTACCACCCACATGAGAGCCGGAGTCACCCACCTGGGCCCTTGTACCACCCACCTGAGAGCCTGAGTCACCCACCTGGGCCCTTGTACCACCCACATGAGAGCCTGAGTCACCCACCTGGGCCCATGTACAACCCACCTGAGAGCCTGAGTCACCCACCTGGGCCCTTGTACCACCCACATGTGAGCCTGAGTCACCCACCTGGGCCCATGTACCACCCACATGAGAGCCTGAGTCACCCACCTGGGCCCTTGTACCACCCACCTGAGAGCCTGAGTCACCCACCTGGGCCCATGTACCACCCACCTGAGAGCCTGAGTCACCCACCTGGGCCCTTGTACCACCCACATAAGAGCCTGAGTCACCCACCTGGGCCCTTGTACCACCCACCTGAGAGCCTGAGTCACCCACCTGGGCCCATGTACCACCCACCTGAGAGCCTGAGTCACCCACCTGGGCCCATATACCACCCACCTGAGAGCCTGAGTCACCCACCTGGGCCCTTGTACCACCCACCTGAGAGCCTGAGTCACCCACCTGGGCCCATGTACCACCCACCTGAGAGCCTGAGTAACCCACCTGGGCCCATATACCCCCCACCTGAGAGCCTGAGTCACCCACCTGGGCCCATATACCACCCACCTGAGAGCCTGAGTCACCCACCTGAGAGCCTGAGTCACCCACCTGGTCCCTTGTACCACCCACTTGAGAGCCTGAGTCACCCACCTGGGCCCTTGTACCACCCACCTGAGAGCCTGAGTCACCCACCTGGGCCCTTGTACCACCCACCTGAGAGCCTGAGTCACCCACCTGGGCCCTTGTACCACCCACCTGAGAGCCTGAGTCACCCACCTGGGCCCATGTACCACCCACCTGAGAGCCTGAGTCACCCACCTGGGCCCTTGTACCACCCACATGAGAGCCTGAGTCACCCACGTGGGCCCTTGTACCCCCCACCTGAGAGCCTGAGTCACCCTGCTTCGCAGCTTCTCTCTCAGATGGCACTGAACAGGAGATCCAGCACAGCACAAACTAGTCCAGTGTGTGTGTGTGTGTGGGTGGAACAATGATGCAAATAAACCCTGGATGACTGACGGGTCGCTGTATTGAAGCCACCACGCAGCCATCTTGGTAATCCACGTCCGTTGTATAAAATATTTTGTAAGCTATAGAAATGCATTTATTAACGTCTATATTTGTTTTTGAAGAGTATATTATATTACAGACACCTTAATGCATGCTTTTAAATTATATTATATTGAACTGAACATAACAAATATAAAAAAAATATAAAATCCTATTCTCCATTTTTTGGGTGTTACTATGTTACTGTCCCACTACAACAGTGAAATACTAAATACATTACATTTTGTCCATTTTATTGAAATACTAAAGAATTCAATTTATTCCTGTGAAGGACTGTACCAATATAGTGTCCGGTGGCTTCAAAGCCTCCAATTGGTCAATACAGAACATTGGCAATCAAGGGTTTACTGATACATCATTGGGGTGGAACAGCCTTATGGCTCCTCTCATTCAACCAATCATAAGGGTAGACAGAGAAAGAAAGAGAGGAAGGAGGCAGATAGAGAACGATCTGGAGGAATAAAGAGGGAATGCATGGAATAACTCAGAGAGGTGAAAGAGATACAGAGTACAACAGAAGGAGAGAGGACCGATAGAGAGTAAAGAACAGAAAGACCAGGGCACAAATGGCAGACATAGTATACTCCCCACCTGACATCGATGGAATCACAGCAAACAGTAACCGTGTAAACTCCCTACCACAACTCAAGCTTGGTTTCATTTGCTCAATAACTTCCGTTGGCAGGAATGCTGGCATGAACTGCCAGGTTTTTAAATGCCAAATGACATTAGGAGGCAGTCAGGCCGGTTGAAGAGACAGGGCCAGCCTGCGAAGTGGCAGGGACTGGCAGAGTCTGACTGATTCAACGCAGCGACAGGGGCACCGCCAGATAAAACGTCAGGAATGCCCATTAAAAGGGGCAAAGATGGACATTGATGGTACTGACAGATTTTCTGACTCATAAAGATATCACTGATTTAGAAACATTTATTTCTTCTGAACTTGAGGTGTTTTTTTCAGAGGTTAACATTGCAGTGGTATTGGCAAAGTCTCATGATTTGTGAAGACTTAACAACATTTAATGTTAATCCACAAGCTCTTCTCCCGTCTTTGTGATTTCGAGTGCAATGCAGTACGGTCACACTTTGGCTTCATATCAGGTTCTCGCCCATTGGAAGCCATGTAAGAGCCTGCAGTCTGACTAAGTACCATTCCAATGAGAGGAGGTATAGGTTCGTATTCTGTACCCTTCGTAACCACACTGCTCCCACACCTAAGCATGGTCGAGTTCAGGGTGGTTAAGCTTAGGTTCACTATCATGCTCCCCTCACTCCCTCTTATGCCATCAATAAGAAGATTATGGGAGCTGTACTGTCAGATTTCATTGCAGACTTTGATATTATTGACCATAACCTGTTGCTGAAAAAATTTATGTGTTACAGCTTTTCAACCTCTGCCATATTGTGGATTCAGAGATATCTATCCAATAGAACACAGGGGGTTGCCTTTAATGGAAGCTTCTCCAATGTTGAACATGTAAAGTGTGGTTTACTGCAGGGCAGCTCTATTGGCCTGCGGTATACGCATCAGTAACCACAGCTAGTGAAATTACTGCAACGCTAAACAAGGAGTTGCAGTCAGTTTTAACATGGGTGGCCAGTAATAAAGTAGTCCTGAACATCTCTAAAACTAAGAGCATTGTATTTGGTACAAATCATTCCTTAAGTTCTAGACCAGAGCTAAATCTGATCATGAATAATATGGCTGTTGAGCAAGTTGAGGAGACTAAATTACAAGTTGTTACCTTGGATTGTAAACTGTCATGGTCAAAACATTGATTCAATGGCTGCAAAGACTGGGAAAGGTCTGTCCGTGATAAAGAGATGCTCTGCGTTTTTGACACCACACTCCACAAAGCAAGTCCTGCTGGCTCTAGTTTTACCTTATCTTGATTATTGCCCAGTCATATGGTCAAGTGCTGCAAAGAAGGACCTATAAAAACTGCAGTTGGCCCAGAACAGAGCAGCGCCTCTTACACTCCACCCTCAAACTCTCCCATTCTGACACTGCTCGTCCATACATTTAAATATTCCTAATTCATCATTCCTTTACTTAGATTTGTGCGTATTGGGTATATGTTGTGAAATTCTTAGATATTGTCAGAACTAGCACAAGCATTTCGCTACATCCGCAAAAACATCTGATAAACGTGTATGTGACCAATAAAATGTTATTTGATTTGATTTCATATGATTGATCCTATCTGGCTGGAAGTCAAGCCTAAAGCAGCATATTAAACCAAGGCTTCTGTTCTCCCCCCACTTATATTGTCCCTGTACTTTTCCAATTGCCAGACCCAAAGAGATGACACATCTTTGCAGCTTACTGTACCTTTCAATAGCTTCTTCTCTGATCCCATCAGGGAATCTTTGTTTATAATGCTGACGCTAATGTTTCTGTCTTGAGAGAAAGCAGAGCTGTGTGATAATGTGATTAGTGAGACATTAATGCCTTGTTGCTCAACCAGGCAGGCACAATAGAAGGCCTGCTGTAGAACAACTCTCTCCATTCCTTCAGAGGTTTCTGTCCCTGGGCTCCAGTCAGAGCTGCATGGGGACACTGGTGGCAGTTCATCTAATTACGTTGACCAACTTATTTTCATTATAGTGACACCGAGGGCCTTTTATTGTTGATTTTTGGGTGGAGCAAATCTACGACAAGGTGCTTTAGGGACATTTTGAACATATCACCATGTAACAGAAAGAGTGTGTGTGTGTGTGCGTGTGCGTGTGTGCATGTGTGCGTGTGTGTGTGTGTGTGTGTTTTTTTGTGTGTGTGTGTGTGTGTGTCTGTGTGTGTGTGTGTGTGTGCGTGTGCTCATGGGTGTGTGTGTGTGTGCGTGTGCTCATGGGTGTGCTTGTGTGTGTGAAAGGGAGAGTGATGACTGTGCCGGAATAAATGAGATTAATCTTGAACCCACTTCCTCAGAAGAACACTCTTGGCTTTCTCTTTAGTCCTCTGAGGCCTGTATGCTCACACAACCCCCATCCCCCATCTCTCGCCTCTCTCCCAGCCCCCTCAGCCAGGAACACAATCCCCTTAATCACACAGCAGAAAGGGAGATAAAGAGAAAGGGAAAAAGTTGGGTAAGAGATTGAGAGAGAATGCTATATAGAGGGGGAGCAAAACCACTACGGAGGAGGGGGGGGGGGCAGAAAGAGAGCGAGAGAGATGGAGAGAGAAAGAGAGACAGAAGAGAGAGAGGGGTCTAATATGCAGACTCAGAGGGTCAGTGTTAGCTCAGTAGTGTTGTTTGTTTTATCAGTGCCCCACTGGCGCTGTGGGACAGGGTTTGACTGACGGCCAGTGGCCACAGCTTTCCATGGAGGGGTCTGGTGATGAATGTTCAGAGGCAATCTAGGACACTGCGGCGGAAACGCCATAAATTCAGCAGCCCTATCAAAGCACGAGTGGGAGGTGTTGTTCTGTGTGTTTCAGAGAGTGTGAATGTGGGTGTGTATGAGTATAATACTTACAGTATGCTGTATGGGGGTTATGGCTCTAACTGTGCGATTCGGTGTGTATTTTTTGTGTGTGCTTTTATGTGTGTGTGTGTGTGTGTGTGTGTGTGTGTGTGTGTGTGTGTGTGTGTGTGTGTGTGTGTGTGTGTGCGTGCGTGCGTGCGTGCGTGTGCATGCATGTGCATGCATGTGCCTGTGTGTGTGTGTGCGTGTTCTTATGTGCGTGTTCTTGTGTGTGTTTGTGTGTGAACGTGCAAGTTCTTGTGCGTGTTCTTGTGTGTGTGTGTGTGTGTGTGTGTGTGTAGGGGGAAGGGTTAAAGGATGACATTTTTCTCTTGGCTGTGGGAAGTGGCTGACTGATCCTTCCCATTGGTCATTCCCATGAACCCTTGACTCTCTGAGGGGCACCCTGGGAGGGGACACTGGGGACTCAACAGATCTGCGCTGCTTGGGCCAAACTGCCAGCCAGTTATCAACAGGTTCCACTGGATGAGAGGCCTGCTCTGTGGAGAAGGCGATTAGTGTGTGTGTGTGTGTGTGTGTGTGTGTGTGTATGTGTGTGTGTGTGTGTGTTTGTTTGTGTGAGTTAAGGGGTTGGGGGAGGAGGGGTTAAACCCCAGAGACTAGCCAAAGAAATGACACACAGGGATGAGGACAAAGAATCCGAAGCACTTCATGGTTTTTACTCCCTTAGCGAAGTGCTATGAAGGAAACCACAAGAATTATCATCGTGTGTCTGCCTTAACTGTATTAAACTGTTTTTACCAGCTTCAAGAGGCAGCTAAAATCCTCAGTCCCTCAATGGCATAAAAGCATAAAGGATGACTTTCACTAAGTTTTTCTCCTTCTCGTCTTCAGTGTGACTGGGGGGTGTAGGCTGGGTCGTCTCTGGCTCCAGTTAGCTGGATGTCTCAGTGAAAGAATATCGTCCGTGAAATGTTTCAATGATTTATTTGATCACATTAAAATGGGAACTGAGTTGTTTGCTGTGACAATGTTTGTCGAGTTAGGCCAGCCAGACGGTCTCAGTTGGTGTCCTGCTGGATGTGTATAAAGGTATGGAAGCCTATACAAACAGTCTGCTGGTCTATAGCCAATGCTGTCAGGGATCTGTCTACGGACTTATACAAACATCAGCAGCATGGACAATTCTTTACCACACCATTAACAATTATATGTTTTCAACTGGCATCCAATTTCTGTGATTATAATTTGTTGTTGCATATAGATTTCAAATGACCACAAATGGTATCCTTCTTATGTTTTGATCCAGTAGACACCTCTAATGCTACCCCTGTTTAATAATTGAAACACCACAATATTGTTCAGATGATACAATTAAATGAAGAACCGTCTCATCCACTCAGGTTTTTGATTGGACAGCTACACTCTCCCATCCCCCTAAAATGACTATGGGCCAAAATGTGTAGAGGCTGGTAAGCAACTTGTGATACATTTAACAGAGGACAAAAAAACAAACGCAAATTATGAATCACATTCTTCAATGCAGTAAGTAAATTATTCCAGTCCGTCACTTCGTAACATTTTCCATGATAAAATTGATAGTGTGAAGATGCCGTCCATTCCTGATAGGGTTATGAGGAGAGGGAATGAATGGTTGTATCCCATTTGGTATTTAATTCTCAGGTTCACACCCAAGCAGCCCCATTAAAGAAATTAATGGAAAGAACCGATGATGTTCTCTCCACTGTCCAAGGAAAACAGGTGGCCTGAACAAAAAGCCACAATCTCAGATTCTTAACATAGGTCCTATTAAAGGCCATTAACAAATAAAAGACAAAGGAAGCTCACACATCTGATAAGATTCCCTAATCTAACACAATAGACTGAATGCTGTGATGCACTAATATAATAGACAATTATGTATTTGGTCAACAGGCCTGCGAGTAAGTGTTCCAAATAATGAAGTCCATCACACCGTCACACACTTCAGATCACGGGGCTCGTTTAGCTAAATTAACTGCAGTGTAAATTAGCTTATTGCAGAAGAAGGCCTTGGTGAATTTAATTGACAAATTCAAAGGGACTAAGCAAGGCTCAATGTAATTACCTCAAAGAAACAGACCCATACGCCCCGCAGTTCCTGTTGGATTGACCGCTGCTTGAGGCCAGAGGGCTGTTCATTTCACAATGCTTCAATATGATTGTACATTGTAGGAACTCTCTATCCCAGTAGCCAGTGGAAGACACAGACACAGATTAGCACTATTTAGTGAGTAAAATGCAGTTGCACATTGTTTTACAATGAAGGTTGAGGAAACAGCTGACATGATATGTTACAGCAGCGGCGAACAAAACAAAAAATTGGGGGATGCATGCCAGCAAAGCCCCAACACAACATTAAACAATACAATAATTCCACTATAACGGTGACAAACGGTGCCCACAAACTGTTAGGGCCTACATAAAGCTGTCCCAACAGCAGAGTCCCAACAGCAGTCCCGACACCTTACCACTACTTTACCTGTCTATCAGCGGAGCCTTCTCTGGCAACGAAATAGTTCATTCAGCCTCTTTTACTGCCTTTTAAAAAAACATAGCTGATATGGCTGACTTGCTTAAACAAATGTGGTTTCTACTGACAATTGAGATGTACAAACTATAGCATAAGGGGACAACAAGCGGATATAAGGCAATCCGTAATTTAGATTAAGACATTAATAAGTGAGCTAGGGCAGATGTAGTCAATATACCTATTTGTTCAGCACTTTTCAAATGTACAGCAACAGAATTCAGAATGTGGGCCGCTCTTACAGTGTTCTCCCTGTACACCAAGTCAGAACTGTACAGTAGGATAAATAAAGTGGGCATACAAGCAGACATTGAAAGCTCTTACAATATTCAATGATTACATTTCTCTAAAACAGGTTATAGGCTACATGTGCACCACCTAGTCAGAACTGTAGGCGAAATTAAGAGGGGAAAATATTAGCTTACTACACAACATACACTTAGTATTACTTTCTTAGCTACAGTATACTGTACATATCTCCCTGGCATATTACATCATTTATGCAGCAGCATACAAGACATAGACTCACCTTGTTGTGCTGTGCTCACTTGAACAGGAATGTAGCGCGGTGGTCCTTTGTGACCAAATTTTGTCATCAAAGTCTGGCATTCTCTGGATTTGTGGCGCTTTCAAGACAACTGGGAAATCTGGAAAAAACAAGGTCAAATCAGGATGACATCAGTGATCTTCAGGTCGTAGCTCAAGAAAGAGGCCCGAGTTCCTGACTTACAATTCTGAGTTGGATGACCGCTCAAAACGTATTTTCCCAGTCGGAGCGAACTGGGATTTCCCAGTTCATCAGATATCCCAGTTCGAAGTTAACCTGTTGCGACGAGCAATCCCGTATCCGGGAGCGTAATTATAGCCTCAAGCTCATTACCATAACGCAACGTTAACTATTCATGAAAATCGCAAATGAAATGAAATAAATATATTGGCTCACAAGCTTAGCCTTTTGTTAACAACACTGTCATCTCAGATTTTCAAAAAATGCTTTTCAACCATAGCTACACAAGCATTTGTGTAAAAGTATTGATAGCTAGCATAGCATTAAGCCTAGCATTCAGCAGGCAACATTTTCACAAAACAAGAAAAGCATTAAAATAAAATCATTTACCTTTGAAGAACTTCGGATGTTTTCAATGAGGAGACTCTCAGTTAGATAGCAAATGTTCAATTTTTCCAAAAAGATGATTTGTGTAGGAGAAATCGCTCCGTTTTGTTCATCACGTTTGGCTAAGAAAAAAACCCGTATCCGGGAGCGTAATTATAGCCTCAAACTCATTACCATATGCAACGTTAACTATTCATGAAAATCGCAAATGAAATGAAATAAATATATTGACTCACAAGCTTAGCCTTTTGTTAACAACACTGTCATCTCAGATTTTCAAAAAATGCTTTTCAACCATAGCTACACAAGCATTTGTGTAACAGTATTGATAGCTAGCATAGCATTAAGCCTAGCATTCAGCAGGCAACATTTTCACAAAAACAATAAAAGCATTCAAATAAAATCATTTACCTTTGAAGAACTTCAGATGTTTTCAATGAGGAGACTCTCAGTTAGATAGCAAATGTTCCGTTTTTGCAAAAAGATGATTTGTGTAGGAGAAATCGCTCCGTTTTGTTCATCACGTTTGGCTAAGAAAAAAACCCGTATCCGGGAGCGTAATTATAGCCTCAAGCTCATTACCATATGCAACGTTAACTATTCATGAAAATCGCAAATGAAATGAAATAAATATATTGGCTCACAAGCGTAGCCTTTTGTTAACAACACTGTCATCTCAGATTTTCAAAAAATGCTTTTCAACCATAGCAACACAAGCATTTGTGTAAGAGTATTGATAGCTAGCATAGCATTAAGCCTAGCATTCAGCAGGCAACATTTTCACAAAAACCAGAAAAGCATTCAAATAAAATAATTTACCTTTGAAGAACTTCGGATGTTTTCAATGAGGAGACTCTCAGTTAGATAGCAAATGTTCAATTTTTCCAAAAATATTATTTGTGTAGGAGAAATCACTCCGTTTTGTTCATCACGTTTGGCTAAGAAAACAAAACAAAAATTCAGTCATTACAACGCAAACTTTTTTCCAAATTAACTCCATAATATCGACAGAAACATGGCAAACGTTTAGAATCAATCCTCAAGGTGTTTTTCACATATCTATTCGATGATAAGTCACTCGTGGCAGTTTGGTTTCTCCTCTGTTCAAAATGGAACAATGCATACACCTGGAGATTACGCAATAGTTTCGACGGAGGACACCGAGCGGACACCTGGTAAATGTAGTCTCTTATGGTCAATTTTCCAATGATATGCCTACAAATATGTCACAATGCTGCAGACACCTTGGGGAAACGACAGAAAGTGTAGGCTCATTCCTTGCGCATTCACAGCCATATAAGGAGACATTGGAACACAGCGCCTCAAAAATCTGGCTCACTTCCTGTATGAAATTTCATCTTGGTTTCGCCTGTAGCATTAGTTCTGTGGCACTCACAGACAATATCTTTGCAGTTTTGGAAACGTCAGAGTGTTTTCTTTCCAAAGCTGTCATTTATATGCATAGTCAAGCATCTTTTCTTGACAAAATATCTTGTTTAAAACGGGAACGTTTTTCATCCAAAAATGAAATACTGCCCCCAGAGGTTCAAGAGGTTAACAGTTGTTTTGAACACAACAGAAATCATGCTGGATTGACAGCATGGTTGAATGTTTATCATGTTAAGCTTGTAAAAGAGACCTCTAAACCCAGATGTCACCGAATAGCAGGCTGGTGATTGCTTTGCAATTTTCTATTTGCATTTTTTTATTGTGCCTTTATTTAATGCTTGCAGTTAGTCACTAATTCCTTCCAAATCACTCATTGTTTAATTTGTGATTTCCAACTTGTTGATGTCCAATGGTCGATGAGCACCGGTACGTTTTACCTATAATTTCTCTTCATTATATATCTTCATATGACAAGGATTAAAAAGCATTTACCAGTAGATTGTCAAAATAATTCGTGATGATGACTGCTAGCTTGCTAGCTAAGATTTTGAAATGATGATGTTGACATGTCCAATTAAATCTACTGTGGATTTAACGTGATTTGACATAATTTTATCTGTGGCCAATGACTTTGAGCATTCCTGGATGGGCACATCTAACGTAACTCTATGGCAGACCCAAGGGCTCACATTTAGAGCTCTACTCTTAGATTTGGCGGTGACGTAGTGTGTCCATGAGTGACAGAACACTGAGCCGACAACACAAGCCATATAAAGCCTGATCAGAACATCCCCTGCAGGTATTATGTTGATTTTTTTCTCCATAATATGATTAATGTGTTACCTTCAAACATCTTTGTGGATGAACATAAGATGTGTGTCGATGGGGGTGACATACCACGGTTGGCCCATCTAATCTCCCAATGAAAGACAGGTTCTCTCCATGTGTTTGTGGACATGGCCAAGACAAGTCCTTTCAAGAAGGTAGTGTGGAAAAAAAGATCTGAGGGCATATCCTTGTGAAAACCTTTGCACATGTAAATTGGCAGGTCAGCAGCGAGGCTGGAATAGATGTCTATTGAAGGCTAGGGAGAGACCATGAACCTCAGTGTCACTGCCAGTCCCACATGGCCGCCAGTGCAATATTCTAACTCTGTAGGAAATGAATTGTGGGTACAGAGGGTTCTTCTTACTGCACAAAACAACACGCAGTGTCAAGGAATAAGGGTTGCCCCTGGGCACTGGCTGAAGCCAAGTAAACACTGGGCACGGTTCTGAAAGGGAATATATTCTAACGTGTCTTTGAGGCCTCACCTAGGGTTCTTTGATTCCCATTCAAAAGGGCAAGAAAGACTTTTTGATAGTTCCAAAGTCGCAGGCGGAACGACAAGAATTAAAGCTGACAAGAAAAACATTAATTAAAATGAATGAAGCCCAAAGAAGCTTGGAGACCTCACAACCACATAGATGTAGGATATTAACTTGATCACCCTGTAGCAGGAGAACTTTCCTACTATAAAGGACATTTAACATTTTTTGTGTATTTGAAGGTTAAAAAGGCTTCTGAAGTTTGTAAATTCCACTTCGAAATTTCAGACTTGACTTTCCCTTACAAAAAATTCATAATCATAATATATTCATAATATTAATATATATATTCATTCAATATATTCATAATCCACTGGCTCAAATTAAGATCCTACAGCTGTTTTATTTAACTAGGCAAGTCAGTTAAGCACAAATTCTTATATTCAATGACAGCCTAGGAACAGTGGGTTAACTGCATGTTCAGGGGCAAAACAACAGTTTTTACCTTGTCAGCTCAGGGATTCAACCTTTCAACCTTTCAGTTACTAGTCCAATGCTCTAACCACTAGGCTACCTGCCACCCTACATTAGGTATTGGTTATGAAATGGAGAAAAAAAGTTTCGTTGAAATATTTTGGAAACTTTTCAGACAACTAAAACTTGAGGGAAAAGCACGTGTCCCAAATGTCCTTACAAATATCTCCCAAACATAGTTTTGTTTTTTATAACATAATTATGCTAATTTGCACTAGAGTACAAGTCTCTCTGCAAAAGGACCTAACCAGCCATTGTGCCTCCCAACTGTGCCTCCCATTTATCCAATGCTGTTAAACATGGCTGGACAGCCCATTCTAAAAGCAGACTCTATCCTGTCCATGCTGTTGATAAGAGGATAACAGGGCTCGTTGAGGGTAAGACCAAAGTCCCCAGGTGGTCGAGTGGTCTGAGGGCCTCTGAAGATAACCTACTTTACACTAATCATCTAATGCACCACTATATATCACTACCATTATCTGTCATTAATGAAAAACAGGCTTCATAGCAAAAAAACAGCATGTTGTCTAGCACCTGTTCGTTGCTAGAGTTGACAGCTTACATCTATTCAGGTCAGGGTGCTAGAGTAGTTAGACAGCAGTTCTGGCTGTTGTGACACAATATCAACAGATAATTCATTATATTTCATAAGATAAATAATCAATGGTAGGTCTTACATCAACCTATTGACAATCATTAGTCTGATTCATAATTGACTGATTCCATAGGTTTCAAGTTTTTTCTCATCAAACTGGCATGGTTAGATGTTAATGTAACAGTTTAGCTTCCATCCCTCTCCTCGCCCCTACCTGGGTTCGAACCAGGGACCCCTCTGCACACATCGACAACAGCCACCCTCGAAGCATCATTACCCATCGCTCCACAAAAGCCACGGCCCTTGCAGAGCAAGGGGAACAACTACTTCAAGGTCTCAGAGCAAGTGATGCCACTGATTGAAACGCTATTAGTTCGCACCCCGCTAACTAGCTAGCCATTTCACATCGGTTACATTTAGAATGAAGTGCTTTGTCTCATGTACTAGCTAGCCTCATTATCACGTGGCACACATTGTTAGAGGTAAGCCATCTGTATAAATGATGATACCTGACAAATGATCTGCATGCCACCAGTGGCACCATTTTTCTCACCAACACAACTTTGATGCCAGCAGGAGAAAGAACGTAAAGGTGCCACTTTATCACCTTTGACTCAAACTAGGGCTCATTCAATACGGTTCCCACCAAATCAAATGCATGCAAGTCTAATGCAGCACGAATTGTATCAATTACGTATGTTCTTTAATTGTAATTTTCTTACTAACATATAGTATCTTTATTACATTGGTATTACAAAGATGAGGTAATACAAATGTCAAGATCACTCTCTTAATATTTTTATGCAATAACATCAAATCTGTAGTAAGTTAAGATGATATGCAGTAAATCCACATCTACATAAATCTATGGAGAATCATATATGGTAGTCTGAGGCTTTTCAATATAATGAAATATGTATTATCTTTCCTTTCTTATCAAGGGATGAATGCTCTAGTGAATTTTTATGAAGAAACAAAACAAAAACAATATGGTGAGGGATGGGGCTGCCTGTGCTGCCACTCTAGCATGCAGATCCTTCCAAATAATTCACCTTACACTTCAGCACTAAACTAGAATCTGAAAGGACTGGCCCATAAACTTTTGTCAACAATTGAGAATTATAACTATTAAAGTATATAGTGGCTCCTGTCTTGTACTGCATGTATTTAAAATAAAGAAAAGAGTAACAGTAACAGCATCACAAAATTAGAGAATTTGCTACATTTCTCCATTACATCTTCACTTGGCCTCACCTGCAGACGCTGGTTGAAAAAACAACTCTCATCAGCAATGGAGAAATGAACAAACGCCTCGTGCCACACATCCGGCCCGTGGGGTGAGGGAGTGCAAATGAGCGGGTGAGATGTAAGCCTGTGCCTTGTGTCCTCACCTGTGTCACAAACAAGGCTTTGTCTAGATGTCAGCCAGCCTTCTCTCTTTCTCTCTCTCTCTCTCTGTTAATCTGTATAGCTGAAGCATTACAAATTGTGTGATACAAGTGAAAGACAATTTCCGATAGAGTTCATATATGAAGCATTTACTGTGGATGCAGTCTCCACCGACGCGGGAACATTGCCTTTAAATTTTTGTTCGACTTTAGTGTTGAACTTGTGCGATATGGATTGAATAGAGCCCTTAAAGACGCCTTTAGAGTTACACATCTTAAAACTAAACCCCAACAAATGAACTCATAAACAATAAGTAAACCAGCAAAACAGAAAGAAACTGATAATCACCTAGAGACACTTCTCATTAAACTTGCTGTGAGGATTGTGTTTTTCTTTTCATTCTAGATTATTTGGGGCTTGTTGCAGGGGGGTGGTGATTCATGTTTTTGAGTCAGTGATGTTTAACAATAGCACTGTGCAACGAGCTAATCTGTTGTGTGTGACTGTGGCAATAATCACACGGATCCTGTGTGATAGATGCATGTGCACAGCTCTTTGCCAGTGTGCTCACTGGCAATACAACACCTATGAGGCTGTACGCAAAACTAGTTTCCGTGGTTACCATCTGTCTCTGATGTAGCTGCCTATAATGCCATCTAACGGACATGACTTATATGTTAAAACTGATTTAAGAATAACTGTCCATATTTAGCTCTGACGAATGCACTGTCGTCACAACAACGGGCCTGCAATAGAGGTGAGGATGACTTGGTAGCCTTATTGGCGATGAAGGATATAGGATGCTGTTTACCATCCAAGTGAGATCAAATGGAGCTGACTCAGGTTTGCACCCTCTTTTTGGTGTGTTCTGTTCCAGTGAACAACACCCACCCAAGTGAGTGTGACTAGGCCTAACCCGGGACAATACTCTCTCACCGGGTCCATTTCCACCTCACTGCCTGAATGCTGCCACTTATGCACTTAACGCGAGTGCTCTCTCTCTCTCTCTCTCTCTCTCTCTCTCTCTCTCTCTCTCCATCTCTCTTTCACTCACACCCTTCATCTTTCACTATCTCTATCTCTTCTCTCTGGCTTTTTCTTGTCAGATCTCTTCTCCCACCATCTATTGTGCTCCCTCTCTGCCTTCTCCTCTTTGTCTCTGTCCCTCCAACTCTCTGTCGATTTGTGTTCATAAATACTTAACTGCCTATTCATAATTTAGTCATCACAAGTAAAAAGTGGAGGAACTGTCTCTTGCTGCAGGCCAGCTTTTGTGGAGATTTGCGATGTCACATCCAACTAGATTTTAAAGACAATATGACAGAATTGAAATTGAAATTTCTTCTAACTTCCTGTTAAAATAAAGATTACTGACTGCTTCAAGTCTAAGCATTGGGTGACTGTAGTCACATGGTTAAAACAGCATATGAAATAATCTTAACCCCACACATGCATGTAAGGATATGCTTAAGCATACACACACACACACACACACACACACACACACACACACACACACACACACACACACACACACACACACACACACACACACACACACACACACACACACACACACACACACACACACACACACACACACACACACACATCTGATTAAGCAATATTCATGGTCCCGGCTCAGGTCTCAAGTAAGGACCACAGAGGCAAAGTCATTGTTGTGTCTCCCCGTTAATGGCATTAATATTTGTGTGGGCCATAAATAACGTTTTAACAAATAGTCACATAAAAATAATGAATGAAAAGCGAACAGAAGTGGAACACAGAGATGCATGGTTACGCAGAGCAGGGACAAATTACCCAGGGGGTGGCGGAACAGTCATTACTCCGTGCGGCGAGCAGGGTCTGGCTAACACCTGTGATTCCTCCAAACAACTCACCCTAATTAGCCCACACACACCCTGGGGATCTTCTGCAGCACACTGCAGCGCACCAGGCCCAGACAGGGGGGAGACTCGAAAACCATACACTAAAGCATCAGAGATCCTGTGGACAATCAATGAGAATGAAACTTTCCAGATGTAGTTGTTTTGAATGTTACTGTGGGAGTTGGAGGAAAGAGAAAGACAGGCAAAGTAGAGAGAGAGGGAAAGGGAGAGAGAGGCAGTGGGCAGTCATGATCTGGTTGACATCAGATGACACAGGAGAGGACGTGAGGTAGCTCCCCTCGCTAGGCCCTCCATTTATAAGTTGGAGAATTTAGCATTTTTCACACACCTGAAACAACTTTTTAGAGCCATAATTATTATGCTCAATTCTATGCAAAAATGAACATTTTTCTGCATATCTAAGCCTACCTCTTGAGCTGTCTGTATTTTCCTGACTGGTGGTTATTTTTGTAAAGAAACTAAATATATTTATCTGCATCTCTGCTAAAATATGGGTAAAAGGTTGTGTCCTATTCAGTATATTGCTTGCTTTTCTAAAGTCTACCAGCCTTGTCAGCAGGCATGCCAGCTAAGATAATTAGACATGCTAGCTACTCTAACTTGATTGATAGCCTGAAAAGGCTTTTTTGTAGTTGGTTATGAGGTTGGGAGATTGGGAACCTATCTGGGATAGCGTAAGACAACTTCATAAAATGTCCTGTTTCATTTGTTTTTTTTAAAGAGAACAAATCTGAGGGGGCACCCGCCCCTGTGCTCCCTATGTGCATGACCCCTCTGACATTAACCTCAAGATATGACACAGAAGAAAGCAACAAAGGTCTGTTCTGACAACACAAGTAATACAGTTGAAGTCATAAGTTTACATACACCTTTGGCAAGTACATTTAAACTCAGTTTTTCACAATTCCTGACATTTAATCTTAGTAAAAATTCCCTGTCTTAGGTCAGTTAGGATCACCACTTGATTTTCAGAACGTAAAATGTCAGAATAATAATAGAGAGAATGATTTATTTCAGCCTTTATTTCTTTCATCACATTCCCAGTGGGTCAGAAGTTTACATAAATTACAATTTGGTAGCATTGCCTTTAAATTGTTTAACTTGGGTCAAATGTTTTGGGTAAGCTTCCCAAAAAAAGTTGGGTGAATTTTGGCCCATTCCTCCAAACAGAGCTGGTGTAAATGAGTCAGGTTTGTAGGCCTCCTTGCTCGCGCACACTTTTTTAGTTCTTCCCACACATTTTCTATAGGATTGAGGTCAGGGCTTTGTGATGGCCACTCCAATACCTTGACTTTGTTGTCCTTAAGTCATTTTGCCACAACTTCGGAAGTGTGCTTGGGGTCATTGTCCATTTGGAAGACCTATTTGCGACCAAGCTTTATCTTCCTGATTGATGTCTTGAGATGTTGCTTCAATATATGCATATAATTTTCCACCCTCATGATGCCATCTATTTTGCGAAGTGCACCAGTCCCTCCTGCAGCAATGCACCCCCACAACATGACGCTGCCACCCCCGTGCTTCATGGTTGGGATGGTGTTCTTCTGCTTGCAAGCCTCCCTATTTTTCCTCCAAACATAACGATGGTCATTATGGCCAAACTGTTCTATTTTTGTTTCAACAGACCAGAGGACATTTCTCCAAAAAGTAAGATCTTTGTTCCCATGTGCAGTTGCAAACCGTAGTCTGGCTTTTTTATGGCAGTTTTGGAGCAGTGGCTTCTTCCTTGCTGAGCGGCTTTTCAGGTTATGTCGATATAAGACTCTTTTTTACTGTGGACATAGATACTTTTGTACCTGATTCCTCCAGCATCTTCACAAGGTCCTTTGCTGTTGTTCTGGGATTGATTTGCACTTCTCGCATCAAAGTACGTTCATCTCTAGGAGACAGAACGCGTCTCCTTCCTGAGCGGTATGACGGCTGCATGGTCCCATGGTGTTTATACTTGCGTACTATTGTTTGTACAGATGAACGTGGTACTTTCAGGCGTTTGCTCCCAAGGATGAACCAGAGTTGTGGAGGTCTCCAAAAAAAATTCTGAGGTCTTCGCTGATTTAATTTAGATTTTCCAATGATGTCGAGCAAAGAGGCACTGAGTTTGAAGGTAAACCTTGAAATACATCCACAGGTACACCTCCAATTGACTCAAATTATGTCAATTAGCCCACCAGAAACTTCTAAAGCCATGACATAATTTTGGGGAATTTTCCAAGCTGTTTAAAGGCACAGTCAACTTAGTGTATGTAAACTTCTGAAAATCTGTCTATAAATAATGGTTGGAAAAATGACTTGTGTCACGCACAAAGTAGATGTCCTAACTGACTTGCCAAAACTATAGTTAACAAGAAATAACAAGAAATTAGTGGAGTGGTTGAAAAAGGGTTTTAATGACTCCAACCTAAGTGTACGTAAACTTCCGACTTCAACTGTATATTGTGAAGCACAGAAATAGTAATCTGTTTGGTAGAACAGGAAACTGTGAATCACAATTTGTGATAGCTCTATGCGATTAATTTCTTTCTCTTATACGTTTAACTTGACTGAATCCAACCCAGTTCTATAAGATGCTTCTCTTCCTTTTCCTCCACCATCCCAGTGTTGATCACAAGTCCAGAGCCAATAGAAGAAAGGAAAAGGTCAATGTGATTGGGTTACCATGCACCAGAGCATTGATCCAGCAGGTTCCCCAGGGGGTAAAGGACTGATGGAGAGAGAACTGAAGGAGATGGAGATCACAAAGTGAGCCTGAGCCCAGTGAACTCTGGTAAGTCACTACAAGCATCTTGCCAAATAGCAAAGCAACAGTGGAACAAAGACAAGCACTTTATCTCTGAGAGAATGGAAACGTGATGTGTAGCGTGAAAATGTATTTTTATCCGATAACAAAAGTTTAGTGTACAGCTCCAGTATATTACATTGAAAGAGGAAAATGTATGGCAATATAGTGACAATATGTCTTAGTGTTAACCTTACCTAGTTTACCAGCTTCAATAGAACATGAAACATGAGTTGATCTGATACAGGATCTGATATTTGCATCATATTGTTCCTATTTTTATGAAACACTATGTTATAATATCATTATTATCAGATGCTGAGACATTTCAGTGCTCCCACAAGACAGAAGGTTAGACAGTGGGAAAAGTTCAGAACATATGTTTTTCCCCATCCCGAAGTAGACATTTCCTCAATAGCAAAACTTCTTGAAGCAAACAAAATAATAGCATATATTGGCCACTTTAAAGTAAAATGTTTTTATTTTTTGTTAGTCATTAATTTGCATACATTATTGATTAAGGCACTCGGCCTTCAAAATAGAACTCTCAAAGACATAATTTATCACTCACTGTCACTTCCTTACAAATGGACTTGATTGCAGTTTCCATACATTGTGAGGGATATAGCAATATATTATAATTTCTTTGAAAGTAAATTAGATATGTTGTGTTTGAGGGCAGATCACAATAACTATTATTTTAAAAGTATAGAAAGCTTGGTTTATATTGAATAGTACAACAAAGTGTTTGATTAGCATAACCATTGCAGAGCTTTGATGACTGTTACATTAATCTTCTTGTCTATCTCACAAATTTTTCACACACACACTTAGACAATAACAGCTAGGCACACAGATACATTCATGTTGACAGACCTTCCTCTGCCAGGAAACTTCTATCTCTGTGTGTGTTCTCTCGTTCTGTCTCTGTGTGTGAGTGTATTGTCTCTTTGTGTGTTCTCTCTCTGTGTGTGAGTGTATTGTCTCTGTGTGTGTAAGTGTATTATCTCTGAGTGTGTGAGGGTATTCTGTGTTTGGGTGTGTTCTCTGTGTGTGTGTTCTCTCTTTGTCTGTGTGTATGTTGTCACTAAGTGTGCGAGAGAGAAAGAGAGAAAGAGAGAGAGCGAGAGAGAGAGAGAGAGAGAGAGAGAGAGAGAGAGCGAGAGAGAGAATCCCCTCACATGCTGACTCCAAAGACACGCATGGATCTTATTACTCTATGCCTTGGGACCACACAGACACACGCAGACACACACACACACACTGTAATGCACACTGTGGGTATGTGCTCTCTCTCTACCTCTGAACTTGGTGGTCAAACATATCTGTATAATATAGATGTTTTCATTTAATCACGTGGAAATTCCTTTCAGTGAAATCATGATGTGATAAAGACCTGACCGATGTACTTTTTCTAATGTCATATTAGAGACTGAATTACATTTCTACATGTGACTCTTTACTTAAACCTTGCAAGGTGGGTGGTTTGAGGCGGGAAATAAAAATATGCTTTAAGAAAATATACAAGGTGTAAGAGCAAGAGAAGGAGTGTTGATGCAGAATGTAAGAGACAAAAAGGGGAAACTGTGGTTTTGTGGGGCCCCCTTGCTTAAGAAAGCTACAATGTAGTGGAATTCACGCTAAATATGATATACAGAATGCAGACACCAACAGAAAACAAACCCTGTGTTTTTATACGGTACTGTAAAAAACATTTCCCTATTTTTTTTTTTACTTTCATATATAATCATCCTCTCCTCTCCTCTCCTCTCCTCTCCTCTCCTCTCCTCTCCTCTCCTCTCCTCCCGGGTTGGTCCGGCACGGCAGTGTTGGCTGAGACAGATCTGAGGCTCCTCTGGTGGTGACAGAAGTAGGCTACGCACGCCGGCGCCGACCCAATCAGGGCCGATCTGCATAGTAATGTGTGGCAGGGGCGGGATAATGAAGTTCCCAGCTTGCCGGCTGGAAGGGTATCCTCCGGTGTGCTGTGTGATTTATCTCCTCTGTCAAGAGCCAGGACAGCCAGGACTTGTCCTTCCCCATAGTCCCCGGGAACAGGAGCCAACACACTCCAGATAAGAGAAGGATAGAAGGCCCAGATAGAGCTGGACGCAAAACCTGAAGTGGCCTGCTGTACCTTCTGTGCATAGCTTCAAGTGAATAGATGGACAAAATATATATTCTGTATTTACATTCTGAGTGGTATTGTGCTGTGTGATTAAACTCATTTGGTGTTTTCTCAAAGACATCTAAGAACTGATATAAGCTATTTTCACCTTATAGTACTGGCAACCCTCATACTATAGTTCAGGGAACTATGTAAAACACAATAGGATGGGGGACCACTTTCCGTGGTTTACTTGTGCAACAGAGTATGCTAACAATTTGATAAACATACCGTTCTTGTTCTTAAGAGCAGGATACAGCAGACAAGACAATACAGTCTGATGCTGTATATACGTTGGTGGAAATCCCAGGATGCTTGTTAAGATAAGGTTACTTCTTCACAGGTCTCTGAACAGCTAAACATGTCACAGCAATAAGACAAACTGAGACAATGTGTCCTTTACATGTTGTTGATGTGTCTGCCAATCCAGGATACAGTAGATTGGTTATGCAAACATGTAGTTCACTCGCCTTTGTCGTTGAATTTGTATTTGGGATTGATATATCTCATTTATCATGTTTGTGTATACACTGAGTTACACCCCCCCCTTTTGCCCTCAGAACAGCCTCAATGTGTCGGGACATGGACTACACAAGGTGTCGAAAGTGTTCCACAGGGATGCTGGCCAATATTGACACCAATGCTTCCCACAGTTGTGTCAAGTTGGCTGGATGTCCCTTGGGTGGTGGACCATTCTTGATACACACGGGAAACTGTTGGGCGTGAAAAACCCAGCTGCGTTGCAGTTCTTGACACAAACCAGTGCCCCTGGCACCTACTACCAAACCCCATTCAAAGGCACTTACATTTTTTAGCTTGCCCATTCACCCTCTGGATGGCCCACATACACAATCCATGCCTCAATTGTCTCAAGGCTCATAAATCCTTCTTAACGGTCTCCTCCCTTCATCTCCACTGATTGAAGTGGATTTGACAGGTGACATCAATAAGGGATCATAGCTTCACCTGGACACCTGGATTCACCTGGTTACCTGAATGTCGTGTTCATAATGTTTTGTACACTCAGTGTATGTCAATTTGTGTGTAGGTTTATTGCTTGCAAATAATTCAGTCAACATTGATGTACATCATTTATTATGGGTATGAATGTATACGTTCCTGTGTGTATGAATCTTTGTGTGCAAGTCATTGTGTGTATGACTGTTTGTGTGTATGACTGTTTGTGTGTATAACTGTTTGTGACTGTGTTTGTGCCAGTGGCAGTCGGTAATGTTTAGGAGGAGGGAGGAGATTTTTTTTTATGAGTGTAACAGTTATTAAAGTACTATATGAATTTCACCAGGTTCATATATTCATATGTTGTGTTGATTTGTTATGCATGCCTGCATCCTGGGAGAAGGGGAGTGTGTACTTACGTTTTGCCCTGCGTGCTCGTGCTCAAATGATTTTGATGCACTGAGAGAGGTAGGCACGCTTTTTCTGTCTTCAGAAAAGTTTGATTCTTTTAAGTACAAAGTCATACACACAGTGTTTTGTTCATGAATAATGATGTATATTTAGAAGTTACTCATAAGTGGATGGTATTGTTAAGATGCACTTGTAATTGTACTTTTTAGGATGATATCAACATTCTGAATTCAACATGTGGTTAATAGCGAGCTAAGGTATTAGCAGGCTATTGTATGTGTGAACGATGGCTAGCTCCTCGAATGATCCCAGTCCCTCCTATTGTGCATCTGTTGTAACCCTTATCTATGTATAATATGTTATGTATAATAAGGAGAGAGTGTATTAATCATTTTGATGCTCTGAGAGAGAAAGAGGCGACGATTCTCAGAACATATGTGCTCTACAAATGTTTTATTTCCTTTTGGATGCAGATGCAGGATGCAGAGAGTGAGTTCTCCTTGATTAAAACTACCTGATCTCCAAAGTCCACGTTTATAGTCTCAATCAACCACACACAACGCAGAGTTACAGGGGTGCAGCATAGCACCGGCTACATAAGCATGGCATAATTTCTATTACAGCATATTGGATGACTGTCATTCATATTCCATTCACCCAGTTCAGTGTAACATCGATAGGTTTAAGCTACTACATGATTCTCAAATGTTCCTGTCCCCATCATGAGGTTGCTACTGCCTAGCCTATGAACCATCGTTTACAATGTTAGGATCACACAGGTGGAGATACATTTCTTAGGCAAAAGACAGTGACACATTTAATACTGCCTTGCACACTCTTGCCTGCATCTAGCTGATCTAGGGTGTTATCATTAGTCTAATAGTTGCAGACAAAAGTTTCTGTTGGACAAATTCAGGTATGTTTAACCCTGGTTTCGTTCCAATTGCTTCCATTTAAGAAATGTTAAAACCTTTCCAAGCCGAACCTTCATATCATAACTGCTAACCGCAACACACAGCCTACATCGTTATCACAATATTAGCTAACATCATAGCTAGTCAACATAGCTACTAGAACTAACGCGTTAGTAAACCCGCTATAATCACACAGTACAGTGTACAGTCAGCAAGCAGTTTAGCATCTACACCGGCAACCTTGACTTGGAAGAGTTCCAGTGTTGGAAAGCCATAGAAATCTAGCTGAAATAACATCACTCTCTATTTGAGCCAGGTGTTTGAGTAGGCTAAAGTACCTAGCTGCATTCACTAGCTAAGTGAATGTGAAAATAATACACCTAAATCTCTCGCTCTCTCTCTTTCTTCTCCTTCATTTATAAAGAGATTAATTTGCTCAAAACTGTTCAACTAGTGTCTTTCTCTCTCTTTGAGTCAACTACTCACCACATTGTATGCATTGCAGTGCTAGCTTGCTTTCAGTACAATATTGTCAATATTATAACATGTCAGTTCATGCTGCAACAGTTCTGATAGGTTGGAAGACGTTCTCCGGAAGTTGGCATAATTTCCGTGCAAGTCTATGGAAAGGGGGTGAGAACCATAAGCCTCCTAGGTTTTGTATTGAAGTCAATGTAGTCAGAGTGGGCAGGAAACTAGCTGTCCTCTGGCTACATCATGGTGCTACCCTACAGAGTGCTGTTGAGGCTACAGTAGACCTTCATTGTGTTTTAATCAATTATTTGGTGACGTTAATATATTTAGTGTAGTTTTATCTAAAAATGATTACTTTTTTAATGTTTCACTATTTAAAATGAAATTCACTGGGGAGGATTGTCCTCCCCTTCTTCCTCTTAGGAGCCTCCACTGCTTTGTGCGCATGAGTTTTTGTGAGTGTGAGGCTTTGTGTATATGAGTCTTTTTCTGCATATGACTCTTTTTCTGCATATGACTCTTTTTCTGCATATGACTCTTTTTCTGCATATGACTTTGTGCGTATGAGTCTTTTTGTAAGAGGGAGTATTTGTTTGTATAAGTCTTTGTATGTGAGTATGAATCTATTTGAGTCTTTGTGTATACTGTATAAGTGTTCCTCCTCATCGTCTTCTCTCTACGTCAGGTCTGTCTGCCTGCGTCTGGTGTCCAAACCGTGCTCATACGGCCCTCTTAATCCAAGGCCTGGCCCAGTCACTTTACATCTTTGTCAGGCTTGACCTTGGACAAAAGAGCTAAATTAGTCAAATGAAGCACGAAATGAGTTCATTTAGGTAATTAAGCATTCAGGTGGAATGACAAAACACACAGTGAATATGCCTGCGGTCTGTTCCACGTCGGCCAGACTAAATGACGAAGATGCTAAATAAAACTAATTAGCTTTTTCCTAGCCTCACTTCTAATAAGGAGTTACTTGAGTTCTAAGTTAAACAGACTCTTTCAAAATCTTTTTGGACTCATGTTATCTAATTAACCGGAAATGTTACCGCTGCTCTATTTCACTATCTATGTTTATTCATATGTTATAAACATATCATATCTGTCATAAACATTTTCAATTTCCTCACTACATGCAAATATGAGCGTTTATGCATCTCACCAGTAGAAACAGGCCAGCTACATTTCCTGGTTGTAAGCAAACCACAATATCCATAATTGATATTGATTTCAGGACTGCCTCGTGGAGTTGTGTCCGATAAACTGATGTGAGAAAATGTTTGTGCTGGTAACCAGCACTGTCAGACAGACGATTTTGAAATGCAAATGAAATCTCAACTGATGGGGTTGCCATGTCTTCGAATGTAAAATGTGATGCTATTCCATTGATTTTCCCTTTCATTTCAAAGAGGAAGGCATCCGATCAGCAAACATCAGCAAAGCAGAAAAGAGGACAAGCTGAAGTCAGGTAGCTAACGTTACCTAGCTAACTACTGTAGCTAGATAGCGAACTACATTTGTTGATCTAAAACAACATCTAGCTAGCTTTCATAATACGCTGTCTAAACATTTCAAATCATATCAATGTATTTAGCCAGCTGCTATCTGGTGATGTGATTTGTAACTTTGCAAGCTAACATTAGCTTCATTATGTTACGTTAGCTAACCATTAGCTATCAAGCTAACTGACTACAGCAGAGGCTAACCTGACTATGTCTTATATTTAGAGTCGGATCCCATCAACATCTCCAGAGGAATCAACATCAAGCTCAGCACCAGGAACTAGTGTAATGCACTTTCTAATATCATACTAAAATCTACAAAATCTTTCCATGACTCCATGATGAGCAAATACATATACTGGGGCTAGGCATAGACATGGTCCTTGTCTTATTTGGTGTGTTTACAAGTAGGCCACACATTCTACTGTAGTTATTTCTGTATTATGGAGGCTTAGTTGATTGTTCATGCAAGGCTTGAAGTCTAAATTGGAGTAAAAGAGGTGTTAGTAAGGAGGGGATGGTGTGGGTGACTGGCTGGTGTCTGTTGGGGGTGGATGTTGTGTGTGAAGGCTAGTATGCATGATCTACTGACATGAAAAATGAATACAAATCCCCAATAGACTAAAGTGTCTATAGGACAAGTGCTCCACAAACTTTTCACACACTTGCAGTCAGGTCTTTGGCATGGGGTAGTTAGCAGTGTTTTTCTACTCAACAGCACAGCTGTAGGTGGTTGTACACAACAATACACGACTAGACAGTCCACAAGTCAAGCCCCCCTTCAAACTTTTCACATCTTTACTAACAGCCCATCTCAATGCCCCATTCTTGTAACACATACCAGTCTACTGTACCCTTTTGTTTACAGATTAACATGATTTATTGTATGGTTACACATCCTCATGATCAGTCTCAATGTACACTGCTCAAAAAAATAAAGGGAACACTTAAACAACACAATGTAACTCCAAGTCAATCACACTTCTGTGAAATCAAACTGTCCATTTAGGAAGCAACACTGATTGACAATAAATTTCACATGCTGTTGTGCAAATGGAATAGACAACCGGTGGAAATTATAGGCAATTAGCAAGACACCCCCAATAAAGGAGTGGTTCTGCAGGTGGTGACCACAGACCACTTCTCAGTTCCTATGCTTCCTGACTGATGTTTTGGTCACTTTTGAATGCTGCCGGGGCACTATCACTCTAGTGGTAGCATGAGACGGAGTCTACAACCCAAACAAGTGTCTCAGGTAGTGCAGCTCATCCAGGATGGCACATCAATGCGAGCTGTGGCAAGAAGGTTTGCTGTGTCTGTCAGCGTAGTGTCCAGAGCATGGAGGCGCTACCAGGAGACAGGCCAGTACATCAGGAGACGTGGAGGAGGCCGTAGGAGGGGAACAACCCAGCAGCAGGACCGCTACCTCCGCCTTTGTGCAAGGAGGAGCAGGAGGAGCACTGCCAGAGCCCTGCAAAAGGACCTCCAGCAGGCCACAAATGTGCATGTGTCTGCTCAAACGATCAGAAACAGACTCCATGAGGGTGGTATGAGGGCCCGACGTCCACAGGTGGGGGTTGTGCTTACAGCCCAACACCGTGCAGGACGTTTGGCATTTGCCAGAGAACACCAAGATTGGCAAATTCACCACTGTCACCCTGTGTTCTTCACAGATGATAGCAGGTTCACACTGAGCACATGTGACAGACGTGACAGAGTCTGGAGACGTCGTGGAGAACGTTCTGCTGCCTGCAACATCCTCCAGCATGACCGGTTTGGCGGTGGGTCAGTCATGGTGTGGGGTGGCATTTCTTTGGGGGGCCGCACAGCCAGAGGTATCCTGACTGCCATTAGGTACCGAGATGAGATCCTCAGACCCCTTGTGAGACCATATGCTGGTGCGGTTGGCCCTGGGTTCCTCCTAATGCAAGACAATGCTAGACCTCATGTGGCTGGAGTGTGTCAGCATTTCCTGCAAGAGGAAGGCATTGATGCTATGGACTGGCCCGCCCGTTCCCCAGACCTGAATCCAATTGAGCACATCTGGGACATCATGTCTCGCTCCATCCACCAACAGACTGTCCAGGAGTTGGCGGATGCTTTAGTCCAGGTCTGGGAGAAGATCCTTCCGGAGACCATCCGCCACCTCATCAGGAGTATGCCCAGGCGTTGTAGGGAGGTCATACAGGCACGTGGAGGCCACACACACTACTGAGCCTCATTTTGACTTGTTTTAAGGACATTACATCAAAGTTGGATCAGCCTGTAGTGTGGTTTTCCACTTTAATTTTGAGTGTGACTCCAAATCCAGACCTCCATGAGTTGATACATTTGATTTCCATTGATAATTTGTGTGATTTTGTCATCAGCACATTCAACTATGTAAATAAAAAAAGTATTTAATAAGAATATTTCAATCAGATCTAGGCTGTGTTATTTTAGTGTTCCCTTTATTTTTTTGAGCAGTGTGTTTTTCAGGAGACTTGCAGGACAAACAATTCTTCTGCAAGAGGTCAAAGCAGTGAGTGGTGAAGAAAAGTGAAGAGGCTTGTCCACCTGGCTGTGGAGTGCAGAAAGAACCAGACTGTTGTCTACAATGAGCCTAGAGTCACAGCACCCCAAATCCAAAATCCCTGCCAACTTCACCACAGCGCCAAAGCCTGATAAACCAGCTGCCCTTACCCAACACAAGAGCTTCACCAGCTGAAGAACCATCCGGAACCTGCCTAGAACATTCAAACACAATATACATATTCAGTTAGACTGATGTTATAGTATAATATAGAATGTCTAGTATACTCACAACTGCCAATTGGTATAGATACTGCTAGCTGCTTTACGGTTGAGCTAACGTAGGCTAATGCGATTAGCATGAGGTTGTAAGTAACAAGAACATTTCCCAGGACATATATAACGGGTTTCTTCCGCTGAAAGAGAGGAGGACCAAAATGCAGCGTTGTTAGTGTTCATCATCTTTAATATAGACGATAAACGAGAACACTACAAAATAACAAATGTGAAAACCGAAACAGTCCTATCTGGTGCAATGACACAAAGACAGAAGACAACCACCCACAAAGTACCCACAGAATACGGCTGCCTAAATATGGTTCCCAATCAGAGACAATGATAGACAGCTGCCTCTAATTGAGAACCAATCTAGGCAACCATAGACATACAAACTACCTAGAAAGGAAACAGCCCCATAAACATACAAAAAAAAACTACAAAAACCAGACAAAACACATAAATCCCCCATGTCACACCCTGACCTAACCAAAATAATAAAGAAAACAAAGATAACTAAGGCCAGGGTGTGACAACATAGACATATCTGATATTGGCAAAAAGCTTAAATTATTGTTAACCTCTGAAGGATAAGCCCATTTTTTTCAATTTTCGCCTAAAATGTCATACCCAAATCTAACTGACTGTAACTCAGGCCCTGAAGCAAGGATATGCTTTTTTGTACAATTTGAAAGGAAACACTTTGACGTTTGGGGAAATGTGAAAGGAATGTAGCAACCACTCCACAAATTCTTGTTAACAAACTATAGTTTTGGCAGGTCGGTGGGGACATCTACTTTGTGCATGACACAAGTAATTCTTCCAACAATTGTATACAGACAGATTATTTCAATTATTATTAACTGTATCACAATTCCAGTGGGTCAGAAGTTTACATACACTAAGTTGACTGTGCCTTTAAACAACTTGGAAAATTCCAGAAAATGATGTCAGGGCTTTTGAAGCTTCTGGTAGGCTAATTTACATAATTTGAGTCAATTGACAGTGTACCTGTGGATGTATTTCAAGGCCTACCAACTCAGTGCCTCTTTGCTTGACATCATGGGTAAATCAAAAGAAATCAGCCAATGAGGTCTACAAAAATTATGCAAGTATAAACACCATGGGACCATGCAGCTGTCATACCGCTCAGGAAGGAGACGCGTTCTGTCTCCTAGAGATGAACGTACTTTGGTGCGAAAAGTGCAAATCAATCCCAGAACAACAGCAAAGGATCTTGTGAAGATACTGGAGAAAACAGGTACACAATTATCTATATCCACAGTAAAACGAGTCCTATATCGACATAACCTGAAAGGCCGCTCAGCAAGGAAGAAGCCACTGCTCCAAAACCACCATAAAAAAGCCAGACTACGGTTTGCAACTGCACATTGGGACAAAGATTGTACTTTTTGGACAAATGTCCACTGGTCTGATGAAGCAAAAATATAACTGTTTGGCCATAATCACCATCGTTATGTTAGAATGAAAAAGGGGGATGCTTGCAAGCCGAAGAACACCATCCCAACGTGAAGCATGGGGATGGCAGCATGATGTTGTGGTGGTGCATTGCTGTAGGAGGGACTTTATCACTTCACAAACTAGATGCCATCATGAGTGAGGAAGAACAATTATGTGGATATATTGAAGCATCATCTCGACATCAGTCAGGGAGTTAAAGCTTGGTCGCAGATGGGCCTTCCAAATGGACAATGACATCATTTACATTTAACATTTAAGTCATTTAGCAGACGCTCTTATCCAGAGCGACTTACAAATTGGTGCTTTCACCTTATGACATCCAGTGGAACAGCCACTTTACAATAGTGCATCTAGGTCTTTTAAGGGGGGGGGGGGAGAAGGATTACTTTATCCTATCCTAGGTATTCCTTAAAGAGGTGGGGTTTCAGGTGTCTCCGGAAGGTGGTGATTGACTCCGCTGTCCTGGCGTCGTGAGGGAGTTTGTTCCACCATTGGGGGGCCAGAGCAGCGAACAGTTTTGACTGGGCTGAGCGGGAACTGTACTTCCTCAGTGGTAGGGAGGCGAGCAGGCCAGAGGTGGATGAACGCAGTGCCCTTGTTTGGGTGTAGGGCCTGATCAGAGCCTGGAGGTAGTGAGGTGCCGTTCCCCTCACAGCTCCGTAGGCAAGCACCATGTTCTTGTAGCGGATGCGAGCTTCAACTGGAAGCCAGTGGAGAGAGCGGAGGAGCGGGGTGACGTGAGAGAACTTGGGAAGGTTGAACACCAGACGGGCTGCGGCGTTCTGGATGAGTAGTAGGGGTTTAATGGCACAGGCAGGGAGCCCAGCCAACAGCGAGTTGCAGTAATCCAGACGGGAGATGACAAGTGCCTGGATTAGGACCTGCGCCGCTTCCTGTGTGAGGCAGGGTCGTACTCTGCGGATGTTGTAGAGCATGAACCTACAGGAACGGGCCACCGCCTTGATGTTATTTGAGAACGACAGGGTGTTGTCCAGGATCACGCCAAGGTTCTTAGCGCTCTGGGACGAGGACACAATGGAGTTGTCAACCGTGATGGCGAGATCATGGAACGGGCAGTCCTTCCCGGGAGGAAGAGCAGCTCCGTCTTGCCGAGGTTCAGCTTGAGGTGATGATCCGTCATCCACACTGATATGTCTGCCAGACATGCAGAGATGCGATTCGCCACCTGGTCGTCAGAAGGGGGAAAGGAGAAAATTAATTGTGTGTCGTCTGCATAACAATGATAGGAGAGACCATGTGAGGTTATGACAGAGCCAAGTGACTTGGTGTATAGCGAGAATAGGAGAGGGCCTAGAACAGAGCCCTGGGGGACACCAGTGGTGAGAGCACGTGGTGAGGAGACGGATTCTCGCCACGCCACCTGGTAGGAGCGACCTGTCAGGTAGGACGCAATCCAAGCGTGGGCCGCGCCGGAGATGCCCAACTCGGAGAGGGTGGAGAGGAGGATCTGATGGTTCACAGTATCGAAGGAAGCCGATAGGTCTAGAAGGATGAGAGCAGAGGAGAGAGAGTTAGCTTTAGCAGTGCGGAGCGCCTCCGTGATACAGAGAAGAGCAGTCTCAGTTGAATGACTAGTCTTGAAACCTGACTGATTTGGATCAAGAAGGTCATTCTGAGAGAGATAGCGGGAGAGCTGGCCAAGGACGGCACGTTCAAGAGTTTTGGAGAGAAAAGAAAGAAGGGATACTGGTCTGTAGTTGTTGACATCGGAGGGATCGAGTGTAGGTTTTTTCAGAAGGGGTGCAACTCTCGCTCTCTTGAAGACGGGAGGGACGTAGCCAGCGGTCAGGGATGAGTTGATGAGCGAGGTGAGGTAAGGGAGAAGGTCACCGGAGATGGTCTGGAGAAGAGAGGAGGGGATAGGGTCAAGCGGGCAGGTTGTTGGGCGGCCGGCCGTCACAAGATGCGAGATGTCATCTGGAGAGAGAGGGGAGAAAGAGGTCAGAGCACAGGGTAGGGCAGTGTGAGCAGAACCAGCGGTGTCGTTTGACTTAGCAAACGAGGATCGGATGTCGTCGACCTTCTTTTCAAAATGGTTGACGAAGTCATCTGCAGAGAGGGAGGAGGGGGGGGGAGGGAGAGGAGGATTCAAGAGGGATTCAAGAGGGAGGAGAAGGTGGCAAAGAGCTTCCTAGGGTTAGAGGCAGATGCTTGGAATTTAGAGTGGTAGAAAGTGGCTTTAGCAGCAGAGAGAGAAGAGGAAAATGTAGAGAGGAGGGAGTGAAAGGATGTCAGGTCCGCAGGGAGGCGAGTTTTCCTCCAATGACCCCAAGCATACTTCCAAAGTTGTGGCAAAATGGCTTAAGGACAACAAAGTCAAGGTATTGGAGTGGCCATCACAAAGCCCTGACCTCAATCCTATAGAAAATTTGTGGGCAGAACTGAAAAAGTGTGTGCACGCAAGAAGGCCTACAAACCTGACTCAGTTACACCAGCTCTGTCAGGAGGAATGGGCCAAAATTCACCCAACTTATTATGGGAAGCTTGTGGAAGGCTACCCGAAATGTTTGACCCAAGTTAAACAATTTAAAGGTAATACTACCAAATACTAATTGAGTGTATGTAAACTTCTGACCCACTGGGAATGTGATGAAAGAAGTAAAAGCTGAAATAAATAATTCTCCTACTATTATTCTGACATTTCACATTATTAAAATGAAGTGGTGATCCTAATTGACGAGATTTACTAGGATTAGGATGTCAGGATTTAAAAAAAACTGTTTTTAAATGTATTTGGCTAAGGTGAAATGTAAACTTCCGACTTCAACTGTATATGTGTATATATATATATATATATATATATTTTAAACTCAGTTTTTCACAATTCCTAACCTTTAATCCTACTAAAAATTACCTGTACATTCATTACATTTACATTTAAGTAATTTAGCAGACGCTCTTATCCAGAGCGACTTACAAATTGGTGCATTCACCTTATGACATCCAGTGGAACAGTAGTGCATCTAAATCTTTTAAGGGGGGTGAGAGGGATTACTTTATCCTATCCTAGGTATTCCTTAAAGAGGTGGGGTTTCAGGTGTCTCCGGAAGGTGGTGATTGACTCCGCTGTCCTGGCGTCGTGAGGGAGTTTGTTCCACCATTGGGGGGCCAGAGCAGCGAACAGTTTTGACTGGGCTGAGCGGGAACTGTACTTCCTCAGTGGTAGGGAGGCGAGCAGGCCAGAGGTGGATGAACGCAGTGCCCTTGTTTGGGTGTAGGGCCTGATCAGAGCCTGGAGGTACTGAGGTGTCGTTCCCCTCACAGCTCCGTAGGCAAGCACCATGGTCTTGTAGCGGATGCGAGCTTCAACTGGAAGCCAGTGGAGAGAGCGGAGGAGCGGGGTGACGTGAGAGAACTTGGGAAGGTTGAACACCAGACGGGCTGCGGCGTTCTGGATGAGTTGTAGGGGTTTAATGGCACAGGCAGGGAGCCCAGCCAACAGCGAGTTGCAGTAATCCAGACGGGAGATGACGAGTGCCTGGATTAGGACCTGCGCCGCTTCCTGTGTGAGGCAGGGTCGTACTCTGCGGATGTTGTAGAGCATGAACCTACAGGAACGGGCCACCGCCTTGATGTTAGTTGAGAACTACATGGTGTTGTCCAGGATCACGCCAAGGTTCTTAGCGCTCTGGGAGGAGGACACAATGGAGTTGTCAACCGTGATGGCGAGATCATGGAACGGGCAGTCCTTCCCCGGGAGGAAGAGCAGCTCCGTCTTGCCGAGGTTCAGCTTGAGGTGGTGATCCGTCATCCACACTGATATGTCTGCCAGACATGCAGAGATGCGATTCGCCACCTGATCATCAGAAGGGGGAAAGGAGAAGATTAATTGTGTGTCGTCTGCATAGCAATGATAGGAGAGACCATGTGAGGTTATGACAGAGCCAAGTGACTTGGTGTATAGCGAGAATAGGAGAGGGCCTAGAACAGAGCCCTGGGGGACACCAGTGGCGAGAGCACGTGGTGTGGAGACGGATTCTCGCCACGCCACCTGGTAGGAGCGACCTGTCAGGTAGGACGCAATCAAGCGTGGGCCGCGCCGGAGATGCCCAACTCGGAGAGGGTGGAGAGGAGGATCTGATGGTTCACAGTATCGAAGGCAGCCGATAGGTCTAGAAGGATGAGAGCAGAGGAGAGAGAGTTAGCTTTAGCAGTGCGGAGCGCCTCCGTGATACAGAGAAGAGCAGTCTCAGTTGAATGACTAGTCTTGAAACCTGACTGATTTGGATCAAGAAGGTCATTCTGAGAGAGATAGCGGGAGAGCTGGCCAAGGACGGCACGTTCAAGAGTTTTGGAGAGAAAAGAAAGAAGGGATACTGGTCTGTAGTTGTTGACATCGGAGGGATCGAGTGTAGGTTTTTTCAGAAGGGTGCAGCTCTCGCTCTCTTGAAGACGGAAGGGACGTAGCCAGCGGTCAGGGATGAGTTGATGAGCGAGGTGAGGTAAGGGAGAAGGTCTCCGGAAATGGTCTGGAGAAGAGAGGAGGGGATAGGGTCAAGCGGGCAGGTTGTTGGGCGGCCGGCCGTCACAAGACGCGAGATTTCATCTGGAGAGAGGGGGAGAAAGAGGTCAGAGCACAGGGTAGGGCAGTGTGAGCAGAACCAGCGGTGTCGTTTGACTTCGCAAACGAGGATCGGATGTCGTCGACCTTCTTTTCAAAATGGTTGACGAAGTCATCTGCAGAGAGGGAGGAGGGGGGGAAGGAGGATTCAGGAGGGAGGAGAAGGTTGCAAAGAGCTTCCTAGGGTTAGAGGCAGATGCTTGGAATTTAGAGTGGTAGAAAGTGGCTTTAGCAGCAGAGAGAGAAGAGGAAAATGTAGAGAGGAGGGAGTGAAAGGATGTCAGGTCCGCAGGGAGGCGAGTTTTCCTCCATTTCCGCTCGGCTGCCCGGAGCCCTGTTCTGTGAGCTCGCAATGAGTCGTTGAGCCACGGAGCGGGAGGGGAGGACCGAGCCGGCCTGGAGGATAGGGGACATAGAGAGTCAAAGGATGCAGAAAGGGAGGAGAGGAGGGTTGAGGAGGCAGAATCAGGAGATAGGTTGGAGAAGGTTTGAGCAGAGGGAAGAGATGATAGGATGGAAGAGGAGAGAGTAGCGGGGGAGAGAGAGCGAAGGTTGGGACGGCGCGATACCATCCGAGTAGGGGCAGTGTGGGAAGTGTTGGATGAGAGCGAGAGGGAGAAGGATACAAGGTAGTGGTCGGAGACTTGGAGGGGAGTTGCAATGAGGTTAGTGGAAGAGCAGCATCTAGTAAAGATGAGGTCGAGCGTATTTCCTGCCTTGTGAGTAGGGGGAAGGTGAGAGGGTGAGGTCAAAAGAGGAGAGGAGTGGAAAGAAGGAGGCAGAGAGGAATGAGTCAAAGGTAGACGTGGGGAGGTTAAAGTCGCCCAGAACTGTGAGAGGTGAGCCGTCCTCAGGAAAGGAACTTATCAAGGCATCAAGCTCATTGATGAACTCTCCAAGGGAACCTGGAGGGCGATAAATGATAAGGATGTTAAGCTTGAAAGGGCTGGTAACTGTGACAGCATGGAATTCAAAGGAGGCGATAGACAGATGGGTAAGGGGAGAAAGAGAGAATGACCACTTGGGAGAGATGAGGATCCCGGTGCCACCACCCCGCTGACCAGAAGCTCTCGGGGTGTGCGAGAACACGTGGGCAGACGAAGAGAGAGCAGTAGGAGTAGCAGTGTTGTCTGTGGTGATCCATGTTTCCGTCAGTGCCAAGAAGTCGAGGGACTGGAGGGAGGCATAGGCTGAGATGAACTCTGCCTTGTTGGCCGCAGATCGGCAGTTCCAGAGGCTACCGGAGACCTGGAACTCCACGTGGGTCGTGCGCGCTGGGACCACCAGATTAGGGTGGCCGCGGCCACGCAGTGTGGAGCGTTTGTATGGTCTGTGCAGAGAGGAGAGAACAGGGATAGACAGACACATAGTTGACAGGCTACACAAGAGGCTACGCTAATGCAAAGGAGATTGGAATGACAAGTGGACTACACGTCTCGAGTGTTCAGAAAGTTAAGCTTACGTAGCAAGAATCTTATTGACTAAAATGATTAAAATGATACAGTACTGCTGAAGTTGGCTAGCTGGCAGAGGCTGCGTTGTTGACTATGTAGGCTAGCTGGCAGTGTCTGCGTTGTTGACACTACACTAATCAAGTCGTTCCGTTGAGTGTAATGGTTTCTACTGTGCTACTGTGCTGCTATTCGGGGCTAGCTGGCTAGCTAGCAGTGTTGATTTACGTTACGTTGCGTTAAAGAACGACAATAGCTGGCTAGCTAACCTAGGAAATCGCTCAAGACTACACAATTATCTTTGATACAAAGACGGCTATGTAGCTAGCTATGTAGCTAGCTACGATCAAACAAATCAAGCCGTTGTACTGTAATGAAATGAAAAATGTGATACTACCTGTGGAGCGAAGCGAAATGCGACCGGATTGTTGAGTGCGGAAGTTCTGTTACGTTAAGGACGACGAATAGCTGGCTAGCTAACCTCGGTAAATTAAGATAATCACTCTAAAACTACACACTCTAAACTACACAATTATCTTGGATACGAAGACAGCAAAGACAACTATGTAGCTAGCTAACACTACACTAATCAAGTCGTTCAGTTGAGTGTAAGTTGTGCTGCTAATCGGTAGACGGTGGACTAGCTAACGGTAGACGTTAGCTAGCTAGCTAGCTGCAGGGCGGTGTAGACTGCGTTAGGACGACGAAATACGATAATTACGCAATTATCTATGATACAAAGACGGCTATGTAGCTAGCTAAGAAGAAAAATTGCTAAGATTAGACAAATCAAACCGTTGTACTATAATGAAATGTAATACTACCTGCGGACCGAGTGCAGATGCGACCGCTCGCTCCAACCCGGAAGTTAACATCATCTCTAGGAGACAGAACGCGTCTCCTTCCTGAGCGGTATGACGGCCGCGTGGTCCCATGGTGTTTATACTTGCGTACAATTGTTTGTACAGATGAACGTGGTTCCAAGATGGCGTAGCAGTTGGACATGTGTTTTGTCTTGTCCCGTCCTGTATAGTGTAAATATAGTTTTTCCTCATTTTTTTTCTGTATATATTTCGTACATATTTTAATCTCACTTTCCAACTACAGGCTGAATATACTCTCCTGCAACCCGCATCACCCAATGTGGTACGGATCTGCTTTTTCTATACTTTAGAATCGGAACCCTCATCAGAAGCTAGCCAGCTAACTAGCTACTAGCTAGTAGCTAGCCACTGCTAGCGGTCTTCAACGCTAACTAGGACACCAGCGCGACATCTACCCAAAGCATATCAGACTGCTTTTTTCTCTACCACATCTCCGGATTCCTACCGCAAGCTCTGAACCTTTACACCGGATCATCGCAACTAGCTAGCTGCAATCCGAGTGGCTACTCCTGGCTAACGTCTCTGTCCCAGAGCAAGCACCAGTTAGCCTGGAGCTAGCCTCGAGCTAAGACCATCTCCCGACTAGCCGAAGAGGTCCAACAATACCTATTTTGCCAATTGGCCTGGACCCTCTACTGCCGACTCGGAGCCCCGCCGATCCATCACGACTGGTCCGCCGACATAATCGTCCGAGGGGGTTTCAACAGGCTTTTCCGCTGCGACATCGCCAAAGATCCATCTGCTGGCCAAGGCCCGCGAGCTTTCTGAATCGCTGTATCTCCAGCTCACCGCATGAAGAGGAATAAACAGACTCACCCCATCGCGACGTCCCCCAAAGGTTAACTCTCTAGCCCTCGCTATCTCCCTGCTTGCTAATTCGGCCTGCTAACGGCTAGCTTGTCAAGCTCCGGTCCGCTAACTGCTACCTTGTCTAGCTCGGGCCTACGAACTGTTAGCTTGTTAGCACAGGCCTGCTAACCGTCTGAACCACCGCGTCCCAATCACTCTCTGACCCCATTTACTTTCTATCTCTTTTTGATTTTTAATTTGTTTATACCTTCCGGAAACCTGCCTCACCCAATGTGATACGGAATCGCTATTACTTTTACTCTTATTTTTATTTTTATGACACACTCAAGAACCTCCAGACGCTAACCAGCTAACTAGCTACAAGCTATTTAGTCATTGTTAGTTTTTAAAAACCTGGATAACACTCGCCAGCCCAGCCTCCCTGCCCATCCACCGCTGCCCCTGGACACTGATCTCTTGGCTACATAGCTGACGCACGCTGGACTGTCCATTAATCACGGTACTCCTTTCTGCTTGTTTGTCTTACCTGTCGGCCCCGTTGCCTAGTCAACGCCATTTTACCTGCTGTTTGTTGTGCTAGCGGATTAGCCTCGCCTACTGTTTTTAGCTAGCTTTCCAAATTCAACACCTGTGATTACTGTATGCCTCGCTGTATGTCTCTCTCAGATGTCAATATGCCTTGTATACTGTTGTTCAGGTTAGTTATAATTGTTTTAGTTCACAATGGAGCCCCTAGACCCACTCTGCATACCCCTGTTACCTCCTTTGTCCCACCTCCCACACATGCGGTGACCTCACCCATTACAACCAGCATGTCCAGAGATACAACCTGTCTCATCATCACCCAGTGCCTGGGCTTACCTCTGCTGTACCCGCACCCCACCATACCCTTGTCTGTGCATTATGCCCTGAATATATTCTACCATGCCCAGAAACCTGCTCCTCTTATCCTCTGCCCCCAACGCTCTAGGCGACCAGTTTTGATAGCCTTTAGCCGCACCCTCATACTACTCCTTCTCTGTTCCGCGGGTGATGTGGAGGTAAACCCAGGCCTTGCATGTCCCCAGGTACCCTCATTTGTTGACTTCTGTGATCGAAAAAGCCTTGGTTTTATGCATGTCAACATCAGAAGCCTCCTCCCTAAGTTTGTTTTACTCACTGCTTTAGCACACTCTGCTAACCCTGATGTCCTTGCCGTGTCTGAATCCTGGCTCAGGAAGGCCACCAAAAATTCAGAGATTTCCATACCCAACTATAACATCTTCCGTCAAGATAGAACTACCAAAGGGGGCGGAGTTGCAGTCTACTGCAGAGATAGCCTGCAAAGTAATGTCATACTTTCCAGGTCCATACCTAAACAGTTCGAACTACTAATTTTGAAAATTACCCTCTCCAGAAATAAGTCTCTCACTGTTGCCGCCTGCTACCGGCCACCCTCAGCTCCCAGCTGTGCCCTGGACACCATTTGTGAATTGATCGCCCCCATCTAGCTTCAGAGTTTGTTCTGTTAGGTGACCTAAACTGGGATATGCTTAACACCCGGCAGTCCTACAATGTAAGCTAGATGCCCTCAATCTCACTCAAATCATCAAGGAACCCACCAGGTACAACCCTAACTCTGTAAACAAGGGCACCCTCATAGACGTCATCCTGACCAACTGGCCCTCCAAATACACCTCCGCTGTCTTCAACCAGGATCTCAGCGATCACTGCCTCATTGCCTGTATCCGCCACGGAGCCGCAGTCAAACGACCACCCCTCATCACTGTCAAACGCTCCCTAAAACACTTCTGTGAGCAGGCCTTTCTAATCGACCTGGCCCGGGTATCCTGGAAGGACATTGACCTCATCCCGTCAGTTGAGGATGCCTGGTCATTCTTTAAAAGTAACTTCCTCACCATTTTAGATAAGCATGCTCCGTTCAAAAAATGCAGAACCAAGAACAGATACAGCCCTTGGTTCACTCCAGACCTGACTGCCCTCGACCAGCACAAAAACATCCTGTGGCGGACTGCAATAGCATCGAATAGCCCCCGTGATATGCAACTGTTCAGGGAAGTCAGGAACCAATACACGCAGTCAGTCAGGAAAGCTAAGGCCAGCTTCTTCAGGCAGAAGTTTGCATCCTGTAGCTCCAACTCCAAAAAGTTCTGGGACACTGTGAAGTCCATGGAGAACAAGAGTACCTCCTCCCAGCTGCCCACTGCACTGAGGCTAGGTAACACGGTCTCCACCGATAAATCCACGATTATCGAAAGCTTCAATAAGCACTTCTCAACGGCTGGCCATGCCTTCCGCCTGGCTACTCCAACCTCGGCCAACAGCTCCGCCCCCCCCGCAGCTCCTCGCCCAAGCCTCTCCAGGTTCTCCTTTACCCAAATCCAGATAGCAGATGTTCTGAAAGAGCTGCAAAACCTAGACCCGTACAAATCAGCTGGGCTTGACAATCTGGACCCTCTATTTCTGAAACTATCTGCCGCCATTGTCGCAACCCCTATTACCAGCCTGTATTACCAACAACCTCTCTTTCATATCGTCTGAGATCCCCAAGGATTGGAAAGCTGCCGCAGTCATCCCCCTCTTCAAAGGGGGAGACACCCTGGACCCAAACTGCTATAGACCTATATCCATCCTGCCCTGCCTATCTAAGGTCTTCGAAAGCCAAGTCAACAAACAGGTCACTGACCATCTCGAATCCCACCGTACCTTCTCCGCTGTGCAATCTGGTTTCCGAGCCGGTCACGGGTGCACCTCAGCCACGCTCAAGGTACTAAACGATATCATAACCGCCATCGATAAAAGACAGTACTGTGCAGCCGTCTTCATCGACCTCGCCAAGGCTTTCGACTCTGTCAATCACCATATTCTTATCGGCAGACTCAATAGCCTCGGTTTCTCGGATGACTGCCTTGCCTGGTTCACCAATTACTTTGCAGACAGAGTTCAGTGTGTCAAATCGGAGGGCATGCTGTCCGGTCCTCATGGTAGTCTCTATGGGGGTGCCACAGGGTTCAATTCTCGGGCCGATGGTTCCGACCTTGAATATGTGGACATCTATAAGTACCTAGGTGTCTGGCTAGACTGCAAACTCTCCTTCCAGACTCACATCAAACATCTCCAATCGAAAATCAAATCAAGAGTCGGCTTTCTATTCCGCAACAAAGCCTCCTTCACCCACGCCGCCAAGCTTACCCTAGTAAAACTATCCTGTCATCTACAAAATGGCTTCCAACACTCTACTCAGCAAACTGGATGCAGTCTATCACAGTGCCATCCGTTTTGTCACCAAAGCACCTTATACCACCCACCACTGCGACTTGTATGCTCTAGTCGGCTGGCCCTCGCTACATATTCGTCGCCAGACCCACTGGCTCCAGGTCATCTACAAGTCCATGCTAGGTAAAGCTCCGCCTTATCTCAGTTCACTGGTCACGATGGCAACACCCATCCGTAGCACGCGCTCCAGCAGGTGTATCTCACTGATCATCCCTAAAGCCAACACCTCATTTGGCCGCCTTTCGTTCCAGTACTCTGCTGCCTGTGACTGGAACGAACTGCAAAAATCGCTGAAGTTGGAGACTTTTATCTCCCTCACCAACTTCAAACATCAGCTATCCGAGCAGCTAACCGATCGCTGCAGCTGTACATAGTCTATTGGTAAATAGCCCACCCATTTTCACCTACCTCATTCCCATACTGTTTTTATACTGTTTTTTTTATTTTTTTATATTTATTTATTTACTTTTCTGCTCTTTTGCACACCAATATCTCTACCTGTACATGACCATCTGATCATTTATCACTCCAGTGTTAATCTGCAAAATTGTATTATTCGCCTACCTCCTCATGCCTTTTGCACACATTGTATATAGACTGCCCATTTTTTTTCTACTGTGTTATTGACTTGTTAATTGTTTACTCCATGTGTAACTCTGTGTTGTCTGTTCACACTGCTATGCTTTATCTTGGCCAGGTCGCAGTTGCAAATGAGAACTTGTTCTCAACTAGCCTACCTGGTTAAATAAAGGTGAAATAAATAAAAATAAAAACCTTCAGGTGTTTGGAAATTGCTCCCAAGGATGAACCAGACTTGTGGAGGTCTACAATTATTTTTCTGAGGTCTTGACTGTTTTCTTTTGATTTTCCCATGATGTCAAGTAAAGAGGCACTGAGTTTGAAGGTAGGCCATGAAATACATCCACAGGTACACCTCCAATTGACTCAAATGATGTCAATTAGCCTATCAGAAGCTTCTAAAGCCATGACATCATGGAGTCTAAAGCCATGACACAGTCAACTTAGTGTATGTAAACTTCTGACTCACTGGAATTGTGATACAGTGAATTATAAGTGAAATAATATGTATGTAAACAATTGTTGGAAATATTACTTGTGTAATGCACAAAGTAGATGTCCTAACCGACTTGCCAAAACTATAGTTTGTTAACAAGAAATTTGTGGAGTGGTTGAAAAACTAGTTTTAATGACTCCAACCTAAGTGTATGTAAACTTCCGACTTCAACTGTATATACAGTGTACGTCACAACAGGTCTGCATGTATGTGTCATGACAGTGTTATGATCATATTATAACTGGTTATGTCAGCTGTATTGACATATAACATCTTTATGACCGTGTCATAACATGATATGACGCTGGGTGTTAAGTAAAGTGTTACAGGAAAGTATTGGTTACAGCACGGTCTGTTCACAGTCAGACTTACTGTATTTTGATGAGAACAACAAGCCACTTGTATCTCTCTCAACCCGCTCACTCCTCTCAGCTAATTAATACACTGAACAAAGCCAGTGGGTCTCATAACCTCAATTGAAAAGGGAGAATCAACCTCATTTCAAGGGAATGGGAGTTTATTGTCCATTAATTCCATTAATTCCTGTAGTTGAACATTTAATAATTCAAGGACTCTGTACTTTAAGTGTCAGCATTTTGTCACTCTAAAGAGACAATGGCCAATTAAGTGAATTTAGTATTAGGGTAAATATTTATAATGTACATCACAACTTCATTGAGTCGGTGTTATATGGAAATGTGTTCTTTGCGAGTGGAGCGTATTCTGCACATGCTCTTCTCTGCTGCTTTTTATTAGGAAGTGTTAACAAGTGGCCATGAGGGCAGGCGGAGGATAAGTACACAGTAATTGACTCCTGCCCTCTCTTATTGTGTTCTGCTTTCACAGGCGTGCAGACTCACAAAGACAACGGGCCCGCCTCATTTGTCACCAGTGCTGCTAGGAACAAGCAAATGCCCCAGCAGCTGAAGCTGTGCTTTATGCTGGAACAAGCAAACACCCCGGCAGCTGAAGCTGTGTTTTATGCTAGGAACAAGCACACGCCACGGCAGCTGAAGCTGTGTTTTATGCTGGAACAAGCACACGCCCCGGCAGCTGAAGCTGTGTTTTATGCTAGGATCAAGCACACGCCCCTGCAGCTGAAGCTGTGTTTTATGCTAGGATCAAGCACACGCCCCGGCAGCGAAGCTGTGTTTTATGCTAGGAACAAGCAAACGCCCCAGCAGCTGAAGCTGTGGTTTATGCTGGAACAAGCAAACACCCCGGCAGCTGAAGCTGTGTTTTATGCTGGAACAAGCACACGCCCCGGCAGCTGAAGCTGTGTTTTATGCTAGGATCAAGCACACGCCCCGGCAGCTGAAGCTGTGTTTTATGATAGGAACAAGCACACGCCCCGGCAGCTGAAGCTGTGGTTTATGCTGGAACAAGCAAACGCCCCAGCAGCTGAAGCTGTGGTTTATGCTGGAACAAGCACACGCCCCAGCAGCTGAAGCTGTGGTTTATGCTGGAACAAGCACACGCCCCGGCAGCTGAAGCTGTGTTTTATGCTAGGATAAAGCACACGCCCCGGCAGCTGAAGCTGTGTTTTATGCTAGGAACAAGCTGTGTTTTATGCTAGGAACAAGCACACGCCCCGGCAGCTGAAGCTGTGTTTTATGATAGGAACAAGCACACGCCCCGGCAGCTGAAGCTGTGTTTTATGCTGGAACAAGCAAACGCCCCAGCAGCTGAAGCTGTGGTTTATGCTGGAACAAGCAAACACCCCGGCAGCTGAAGCTGTGTTTTATGCTGGAACAAGCACACGCCCCGGCAGCTGAAGCTGTGGTTTATGCTGGAACAAGCACACGCCCCGGCAGCTGAAGCTGTGTTTTATGCTAGGAACAAGCACACGCCCCGGCAGCTGAAGCTGTGTTTTATGCTAGGATCAAGCACATGCCCCGGCAGCTGAAGCTGTGTTTTATGATAGGAACAAGCAAACACCCCGGCAGCTGAAGCTGTGTTTTATGCTAGGATCAAGCACACGCCCCGGCAGCTGAAGCTGTGTTTTATGCTAGGAACAAGCTGTGTTTTATGCTAGGAACAAGCACACGCCCCGGCAGCTGAAGCTGTGTTTTATGATAGGAACAAGCAAACACCCCGGCAGCTGAAGCTGTGTTTTATGCTGGAACAAGCACACGCCCCGGCAGCTGAAGCTGTGGTTTATGCTGGAACAAGCAAACACCCCGGCAGCTGAAGCTGTGTTTTATGCTGGAACAAGCACACGCCCCGGCAGCTGAAGCTGTGGTTTATGCTGGAACAAGCACACGCCCCGGCAGCTGAAGCTGTGTTTTATGCTAGGAACAAGCACACGCCCCGGCAGCTGAAGCTGTGTTTTATGCTAGGATCAAGCACATGCCCCGGCAGCTGAAGCTGTGTTTTATGATAGGAACAAGCAAACACCCCGGCAGCTGAAGCTGTGTTTTACGATACTGTACATCTCATCTGTGCTCTGGTAAAGTGTGTGTTTGTGTCACACACCTCTCTCTGTCTCCCATCTTTCCCTCCTACTTGCGTCTGAGATGGTAGCGGTAGTGTGTCGTGGCAGAGTGCTGCTGGTTGCTGAAGCTGGAGTGTGTCTTGGCAGGCTCCTTGGAAGCAGGCGAGGGCGAGGGTGACAGTGTCAGCTTGGCTCTCCTAATGAATGTCTCATTTCCCCCGGCAGTCTTCTATTGCAGCGCTGAAGGCGGGCCCGATATCTCACCGGTCGACAGCTAGTGCCATCATCGGTGTGACCTCACGGCCTCCAAACGTAGCCTGCAGACCCAGTGTCACTTTGGCTTTGGCAGGGGCTTGGGGTTTGGGGGTAATGTCACTGTGCTGCGAAGGATAAACAGATTAATAGAAGCTAATGAGAGTGAGTGGAGCAGCATGGTCGATACTGACTACATGCTTGGGAGATGTAATGCTGCTGTTAGCAAGATTACTCTCACTTGTACACTCAGGGAATTGTCGTGGAATTTACTGTTTACAGTGCAATGGGTATAATCAAATGAAGTGGATGTATCAGTTTTTAAAATCTATTTTCCGGTATTTCCCTGAAGAAATATGTTAGGGTTGAATTCATAAGAAATCACATAGTCACAGAGCTACAAGAGGACTATATTTTATACCATTCTGTACTGTTCTATTCTGTTCTATATGGTACTATACCATACTATATTGTACCATACTGTTCTATACTTTATACTGTTCTTTACTGTACTGTACTGTTCTATACTGTACACTACTTTATACTGTACTATACTGTTCTATACTGTACTGTACTATACTTTATACTTTTCAATACGTTTCTATACTTTATATGTTATCTACTCTACTATACTGTTCTATATAGTACTATACTGTTATATACATTACTATACTGTACACTACTTTATACTATTCTATACTGTATGATATTGTACTATACAGTACTATACAGTTCTATACTGTACTATACTGTTCTCTTCTGTACTATACTGTTGTGTACTGTACTATACCGTATTATACTGTTCTATACTTTACTATACCTTATACTGTTATATTCTGTATTATGCTGTTCTATACTGTATTATACTGTACTATACAGTTCTATGCTGTTCTATACTATACTATATTTTATACTGTTCTCTTCTGTACTATACTGTTCTACACTGTACTATACTGTATTATACTGTTCTATACAGTACTATACTCTTCTATAATGTACTGTACTTTATACTGTTATATTACGTACTATACTGTTCTATACTGTACTATACTACTCACTCAATGAAATGTCCAGAACTTCAATGCAATGATTACATGATAATTAGTTTATAAAGGCATCAAACAACACAAATAACATATGCTTTACATATTACAAGATTCATGTCAGCGTGTATCGACATACAGTGCATTTAGAAAGTATTCAGTCCCCTTGACTTTTTCCACATTTTGTTACGTTACAGCCTTATTTTAAAATGGATTCAATCGTTTTTTCCCCTCATCAATCTACACACAATACCCCATAACCCCATAACTTAGAAATTAACAACTGAAATATCACATTTACATAAGCATTCAGACCCTTACAGACTCAGTACTTTGTTGAAGCACTTTTGGCAGCGATTACAGCCTCGAGTCTTCTTGGATATGACGCTACAAGCTTGGCAAACCTGTATTTTGGTAGTTTCTCCCATTCTTCTCTCCAGATCCTCTCAGGCTGGATGGGGAGCTCCGGGTTGGAGCGAGCGGTCGCATCTGCACTCGGTCCGCAGGTAGTATTACATTTCATTACAGTACAACGGTTTGATTTGTCTAATCTTAGCAATTTCTTCTTAGCTAGCTACATAGCCGTCTTTGTATCATAGATAATTGCGTAATTATCATATTTCGTCGTCCTAACGCAGTCTACACTGCCCTGCAGCTAGCCAGCTAGCTAACGTCCACCATTAGCTAGTCCACCGTCTACCGATTAGCAGCACAACTATTACACTCAACTGAACGACTTGATTAGTGTAGTGTTAGCTAGCTACATAGTTGTCTTTGCTGTCTTCGTATCCAAGATAATTGTGTAGTTTAGAGTGTGTAGTTTTAGAGTGATTATCTTAATTTACCGAGGTTAGCTAGCCAGCTATTTGTCGTCCTTAACGTAGGAGACTCTGCAGGCTAGCCAACAGCTAGCCAACGTCTACCGAACAGAACATCTGCACTCAACAACGTGCCGTCCTTGGCCAGCTCTCCCGCTATCTCTCTCAGAATGACCTTCTTGATCCAAATCAGTCAGGTTTCAAGACTAGTCATTCAACTGAGACTGCTCTTCTCTGTATCACGGAGGCGCTCCGCACTGCTAAAGCTAACTCTCTCTCCTCTGCTCTCATCCTTCTAGACCTATCGGCTGCCTTCGATACTGTGAACCATCAGATCCTCCTCTCCACCCTCTCCGAGTTGGGCATCTCCGGCGCGGCCCACGCTTGGATTGCGTCCTACCTGACAGGTCGCTCCTACCAGGTGGCGTGGCGAGAATCCGTCTCCACACCACGTGCTCTCACCACTGGTGTCCCCCAGGGCTCTGTTCTAGGCCCTCTCCTATTCTCGCTATACACCAAGTCACTTTGCTCTGTCATAAACTCACATGGTCTCTCCTATCATTGCTATGCAGACGACACACAATTAATCTTCTCCTTTCCCCCTTCTGATGACCAGGTGGCGAATCGCATCTCTGCATGTCTGGCAGACATATCAGTGTGGATGACGGATCACCACCTCAAGCTGAACCTCGGCAAGACGGAGTTGCTCTTCCTCCCGGGGAAGGACTGCCCGTTCTATGATCTCGCCATCACGGTTGACAACTCCATTGTGTCCTCCTCCCAGAGCGCTAAGAACCTTGGCGTGATCCTGGACAACACCCTGTCGTTCTCAACTAACATCAAGGCGGTGGCCCGTTCCTGTAGGTTCATGCTCTACAACATCCGCAGAGTACGACCCTGCCTCACACAGAAAGTGGCGCAGGTCCTAATCCAGGCACTTGTCATCTCCCGTCTGGATTACTGCAACTCGCTGTTGGCTGGGCTCCCTGCCTGTGCCATTAAACCCCTACAACTCATCCAGAACGCCGCAGCCCGTCTGGTGTTCAACCTTCCCAAGTTCTCTCACGTCACCCCGCTCCTCCGCTCTCTCCACTGGCTTCCAGTTGAAGCTCGCATCCGCTACAAGACCATGGTGCTTGCCTACGGAGCTGTGAGGGGAACGGCACCTCAGTACCTCCAGGCTCTGATCAGGCCCTACACCCAAACAAGGGCACTGCGTTCATCCACCTCTGGCCTGCTCGCCTCCCTACCACTGAGGAAGTACAGTTCCCGCTCAGCCCAGTCAAAACTGTTCGCTGCTCTGGCCCCCCAATGGTGGAACAAACTCCCTCACGACGCCAGGACAGCGGAGTCAATCACCACCTTCCGGAGACACCTGAAACCCCACCTCTTTAAGGAATACCTAGGATAGGATAAAGTAATCCCTCTCACCCCCCCTTAAAAGATTTAGATGCACTACTGTTCCACTGGATGTCATAAGGTGAATGCACCAATTTGTAAGTCGCTCTGGATAAGAGCGTCTGCTAAATGACTTAAATGTAAATGTAAATGTTCGATTGTGTTCAAGTCCGGGCTCTGGCTGGGCCACTCAAGTACATTCAGAGATTTGTCCAGAAGCCATTCCTGCATTGTCTTGGCTATTTGCTTAGGGTCATTGTCCAGTTGGAAGATGAACCTTCGCCCCAGTCTGAAGCAGGTTTTCATCAAGGATCGCTCTGTACTCATCTTTTCTTCGATCCTGACTCTTCTCCCAGTCCCTGCAGCTGAAAAACTTCCCCAGAGCATGATGCTGCAACACCATGCTTCACCGTAGGGATGGTGACAGATTTCCTCCAGTCGTGATGCTTGGCAATCAAGCTAAATAGTTCAATCTTGATTTCATCAGACCAGATAATTTTGTTTCTCATGGTCTGAGAGTCATTAGGTGCCGTTTGACAAACTCCAAGCGGGCTGTCATGTGCCTTTTACTGAGGAGTGGCTTCCATCTGGCCACTCTACCATAAAGGGCTGATTGGTGGAGTGCTGCAGAGATGGTTGTCCTTCTGGAAGGTTTTCCCATCTCCACAGAGGAACTCTAGAGCTCTGTCAGAGTGACCATTGGGTTCTGGGTCACCTCCCTGACCAAGGCCTATCCCCCCCGATTGCTAAGTTTGGCCGGGCAGCAAGCTCTAGGAAGAGTCTTGATGGTTCCAAACGTATTCCATTTAGGAATGATGGCAGGTGTGTGCCCTGTCCAATTAATTGAATTTACCACAGGTGGTCTCCAATCAATTTGTAGAAACATCTCAAGGATGATAAATAGAAACAGGATGCACCTGAGCTCAATTTTGGGTCTCATAGCAAAGGGTCTGAATACTTATGTAAATATGGTATTTCTATAAACCTGTTTCCGCTTTGTCATTATAGGTTATTGTGTGTAGATTGCTGAGGAAATTGTTTTATTTAATACATTTTAGAGTAAGGCTGTAACGTAACAAAATGTGGGAAAAGCCAAGGGGTCTGAATACTTTCCGAAGGCACTGTATATCCTATTTCATGGAGATAGACAGTGTATAAAATAGTGACACACATTTAGGACATACCAAATAGGATATAAGTCATGGCCTAATTAAGCAAAAAAAGAGAGAAGAGCTTAGGCATAGCCACATTATCAGCCTTGTGTCTGTGATGCAGTGTGACAAAAGGGCTATATCAATGTCCACTGCTGACTCAGGGGGCCAGTCAGTCAATGGCTCAGACATTGACTCACTGCTGGCACTAGAATGAAATGAGTGTACAAGCAACCAGGGTCAGTGTCTGTCAATACACTGCATTTCCTCATATCGTGCTTCAGGAACAAGTTATGCATCCATGATCCCTCCAACTGGACACAATGCTCTGCATTGTTTTGTTTCCTCTTCAAAGTAAATTTTGAAGTATTTTAGACTGCAATGATGGAATCACATTTCATAATGCTGTATTCTGACCTGACTGGCTAAGCAGCTATCTATGTGGTTTAGGTCCACTCTTGTTCCCAGCATGTTGTATCCTTCATGGCCAGAGACCTGAGCTGCAGTAGCAGCAGCTGTTCCAGTGGGTCAGTGAGGGCTAGTCACTCCTGGGACAACACAACCTAGCTATGGGCCAGAAATGGGTGAGGGCCTTTCCTCCCATCTCATCCTCTCTTTTAGTCCCTTTGTCTGTTGGGTCCTTTTCTCTCTCCTTCCCTTTTTCGGAATGTCTTTCTCTTCTTTCTCCCCCAGTCTTTCAGGGTGACAGGTTAAAGGGTGAATCTAGACGCTGACTGAAGACTCAAGTCACTTATAATCAGTTGGGACCACTGTTACACACACACCTCCAACACCCAGCACACTGTCTCCACCCCCATCCACCCCCTTCTGTTCACCAGAGAGTGAACACATATCAATGACATACATTCATCATAATGTGAGTCTGTCCACTTGCATCAGGATGGGGTGTCTGTCTGAGGAGACTGGACTGAGGACCCTTCTCTGGTCCCAAACAGGAAGGGTGTGACGGTGAGGTGGCGAACCAGGGTCGTGACCTCACGTCCCCCCCGTCATTAGAGAGTAAAGCTGGGCAGGGACTTCCTGTTGATGTGGTGGCCAGGGAGGGGAGAGGGAGGGGAGGAACCTGCCTTTAATTGTACCCTGGTTCACTGTGAAAGGAATGCCTGAGGTCTGAGTCTCGTTCTACCGCACCCGTCCCTCTCCGCCCCCTGTACACACACCCCTGCGGAGACGGCCACTAATTGGCACGTTTGCTGCCAGCTTGGGTGTGGAGGGAATGTCAGAACGCTGCGCCGGAGCAGGAAAGCCACAGAACTCTGTGTGCAGCGGAACCCTGATGAAAAGAGCCTAGACTCCAGTTGTCGTTGACCCATTGGCCGCCATTGGTCTGCAGGTTTGGAATGAGTCTGCTCTTCTTAATTGATACATTAAAGACGGCTAGAGAATCCCCTCACCTGGTCACTCAGGCCTACAGATTATAAAATTCCCAAGTAATGACAGAAACCAGTCAAAACTGAATGCTATGGAAAATAGGATGTTACATATTTGTTTTGGACTGTCCCTTTTCCATGCTACCTTTTCAAGCCTCCTTCCTAATATACAATGTGCAGACAAACTGTGAGGCTATGTGTATGTGCGGCGGCAGGGTAGCCTAGTGGTTAGAGCGTTGGACTAGTAACCGAAAGGTTGCAAGTTTGAATCCCCGAGCTGACAAGGTACAAATCTGTCGTTCTGCCCCTGAACAGGCAGTTAACCCACTGTTCCTAGGCTGTCATTGAAAATAAGAATTTGTTCTTAACTGACCTGCCTAGTTAAATAAAGGTAAAATTAAAATAAATAAAAAATGTGTAGTAGTGATGTAGTTATGTAAAGAAGCATTTCAAGGCCAACACAGAGTCTCCGTCCTCCAAAGACATTATATAGAGGAAGACTGCAATTAATCCCGGCAATGTAAAAGAGACACTTTGCATTCATTGCCATGCAGATAAATAAGGGGCCTGTTAAAGTGAGTCTTTTTTTATGGTGGTGAGTGAGTTTTATGTTTGAAGTGTCCCTTGTCCAGTCTTTTATTGACTACTCATGCCCTCTGGAACCGTCCAACTGTGAAGTGTTTTGTCTGTTTGGATCCTTTTGTCAGTGTGTCCCTCACTACGGTTCAGACACACACATAATATACAGTACAGACTCAAAATATACAATACAGACACATAATATACAGTACAGACTCAAAATATACAGTACAGACACATAATATACAGTACAGACAGATCATATACAGTACAGACACATCATATACAGACAAGAAAGATAATATACAGTACAGACACATAACATACAGTACAGGCATATAATATGCAGTACATATACATAATACACAGTACAGACAAAATATACAGTACAGACACATAACATACAGTACAGGCATATAATATGCAGTACATATACATAATACACAGTACAGACAAAATATACAGTGCAGACACATAATATACAGCTATGCAATAAACAGTACATACACATACTGTACGGTAAAGACATGTAATAAAAAGTACAGACACATAATAAAGAGTAAAGAGACAAAATATACAGTAAAGACATGTAATAAACAGTACAGACATCATATACAGTACAGACAGACAATATACAGTACAGACACATAATATACAGTACAGACATATAATACACAGTACATATACATAATTTACAGTACAGACAAAATATACAGTACAGACACATAATATACAGTACAAATACACAGTATACTGTATAGACACATAATATACAGTACAGACACATAATATACAGTAAAGACACATAATATGCAGTATAGGCACATAATATACAGTACAGACACATAATATACAGTAAAGACACATAATATGCAGTATAGGCACATAATATACAGTACAGCCACATAATATACAGTACATATACGAAATATACAGTAAATACACATAATATAAAGTAAAGACACATAATATACAGTAAAGATATGTAGTGTACAGTACAGTCACATACTATACAGTAAAGACACATAAT